>NC_133666.1:647038095-647340877 GCF_037893015.1 Macrotis lagotis | reverse complement strand
ACTGACACTGACACATGTACACTGACACTGACACTGACACACATACACTGACACTGACACTGACACTGACACACACTGACACACATACACTGACACTGATACTGATGCTGACACTGACACTGACACACGTACACGTACACTGACACTGATACATGTACACTGACACTGACACTGACACACATACACTGACACTGACACTGACACTGACACACACTGACACACATACACTGACACTGATACTGATGCTGACACTGACACTGACACACGTACACGTACACTGACACTGATACATGTACACTGACGCTGACATATGTACACTGACACTGACACATGTACACTGACACTGACACTGACACACATACACTGACACTGATACTGATGCTGACACTGACACACGTACACGTACACTGACACTGACGCTGACGCTGACGCTGACGCTGATGCTGACACTGACACACGTATACTGACACTGATACTGACACTGACACACGTACACTGACACTGACACATGTACACTGACACTGACACTGACACACATACACTGACACTGACACTGACACTGACACACACTGACACACATACACTGACACTGATACTGATGCTGACACTGACACTGACACACGTACACGTACACTGACACTGATACATGTACACTGACGCTGACGCTGACACTGATGCTGACGCATACTGACACTGACACACACTGACACTGACATACATACACTGACACTGGCACTGACACTGACACACGTATACGTACACGTACACATACACTGACACTGACACTGACACTGAAGCACACTGACACTGACACACACTGACACTGATACATGTACACTGACGCTGACACACACTGACATTGACACTGACACACATACACTGAAACTGAGGCTGACGCTGACACTGACACTGACACACACTGACACTGACACTGACACACACTGATGCTAACATTGACACACACATTGACACTGACGCTGATAATGACACTGACACACATACACTGACACACACAGAGACACTGACACTGATGCTAACATTGACACACATACACACACTGACACTGACACACACTGAGACACTGACATTGATGCTAACATTGACATACACACTGACACTGAGCACACACTGAGACACTGACACTGATGCTAACGTTGACACACACTGTCACTGATACTGACACTGACGCACACACTGAGACACTGAAACTGATGCTTACATTGATACACACTGACACTGACACTGATACTGACACACACTGAGACACTGAAATTGATGCTAACATTAACACACATACACACACTGACACTGACACACACCGAGACACTGACACTGATGCTAACATTGACACATGCACTGACACTGAACACACACTTTGACACTGACACTGATACTGACACTGACACACACTGAGACACTGACACTGATGCTAACATTGACACACACACTGTCACTGATACTGATACTGACACACATACACTGACACACACTGAGACACTGACACTGATGCTAACATTAACACACACTAACACATACTGACACTGACACACACACTGAGACACTGAAACTGATGCTTACATTGACACACACTGACACTGACACTGATACTGACACACACTGAGACACTGAAACTGATGCTAACATTGACACACATACACACACTGACACTGACACACACTAAGACACTGACACTGATGCTAACATTGGCACACACACTGACACTGACGCTGATAATGACACTGACACATACACTCACACACACTGAGACACTGACACTGATGCTTACATTGACACACACACTGACACTGATACTGACACTGACACACATACACTGACACACACTGAGACACTGACACTGATGCTAACATTGACACACACTGACACTGAACACACACATTGACACTGACACACACTGAGACACTGACACTGATGCTAACATTGACACACACTGTCACTGATACTGACACTGACATACATACACTGACACACACTGAGACACTGACACTGATGCTAACATTGACACACACACACTAACACAGATACTGATACTGACACTGACACACACACACTGAGACACTGAAACTGATGCTTACATTGACACACACTGAGACACTGAAACTGATGCTAACATTGAGACACATACACACACTGACACTGACACACACTAAGACACTGACACTGATGCTAACATTGACACACACACTGACACGGATGCTGATAATGACACTGACACATGTATACTGACACACACAGAGACACTGACACTGATGCTAACATTGACACACACTGACACTGATACTGACACTGACACACATACACTGACACACACAGAGACACTGACATTGACACTGACACTGACACACACTGACACTGACACTGATACTGACACACGTAAACTGGCACACACACTAACACTGATGCTAACATTGACACACACTGACACTGACACACACTGAGACACTGACACTGATGCTTACATTGACACACACACTGACACTGACACTGATACTGACACTGATACACATAAACTGACACACACACACTAACACTGACGCTGATAATGACACTGACACATGTACACTGACACACACAGAGACACTGACACTGATGCTAACATTGACACACACTGACACTGATACTGACACTGACACACGTAAACTGACACACACACTAACACTGATCCTAACATTGACACACACACTGACACTGACACTGATACTGACACTGACACACACATTGAGACACTGACACTGATGCTTACATTGACACACACACTGACACTGACACTGATACTGACACTGACACACATACACTGACACACACACTGAGACACTGACACTGATGCTTACATTGACACACACACTGACACTGACACTGATACTGACACTGACACATGTAAACTGACACACACTAATGCTGATGCTAACATTGACATACACACTGACACTGACACTGATACTGACACACAGACACTGACACTGATGCTAGCATTGACACACACTGACACTGATATTGACACTGACACACACTGAGACACAACATTGACACACACACACACTGACACTGATGCTGATACTGACACTGATCTACATACACTGACACACACTGAGACACTGACACTGATGCAATGAAATAAAGGTATAGTTTCCAGGGAGAGCTGATGGTCCTCTGCCTTCATCAGATCTCCTATGAAGTTTTTGCGTTCTGTTCTGGGGTCATGGTTTAAGAAGACATAAGTTCGAGATGACCTAGAGGAAAACAGTAAAGGGTCATTTGAGTCAATCATTTGAACAGATGAAGGGTGTTTACCTTGGAGAAGAGAAGACTGGGGTGGGGGGCAGATGATAACTATGTTCAAATACTTGGAGCATGTCATGTGGAGACTTACTCTTTTTGCTGAGGGGCAAAGGGGCAGATTTAGGAGCAGTAGATGGAAGTTTAAGTCTGATTTAGGCTTGGGCAGGAGAAAAGTTTCCTCACTATTTGCAAAGTCCCAAAGTGGAATTCTTTGCAGGGGTTGGATGACTGACCCCTTGCTGGGTAGGAATTCCTTTCATGTGAGGTTTGGATTTGATCAATGATTGGAGAATCAAACACCCTATCCATCCCCCCTCTTTGGGCTCCTCTCTCAGATCCCACTCACACAACCAGCCTGTCCCACAACCCAGGTTTTCTCCTCATTAATTCATCTCAGCCCCTCTCACCCTCTGGCTCGATCTTCAGAGTATCCTCAAAGCCACAACCCTAGGAAGTTTTCAGATCTAAGCCCCAGAGTCCCCCCGCCCACCAAGATTCTAACCCCCTTACATACACACATACCAGTGTTTCTCCATCTTTAGAGCATGCTCAGATTAAACTGTCTCTTCTCCCTGGTCCTAAATCATTGAAAGGTGATGAAAAGACCTTTGGAGATCATCTATTTCAACCACAACCCTATCCAACTCCCCATCACTTAATAGAGGAGAAAACTAAGTCCCAGAGAAATTAAATGTCTTAAATAAGGTCACCAAATGGAAGATCTGGGATTGGGAATCCAAGTCTAAATCCCAAACCAAGCATATTCTAGGCCAAAGTTGGCTGTTCAGCTGGCTGGCTGGCTGGATAGATTACATGAATAGGGTCCAGAAGTTAAATGACTAGCCTAGGGCCACACAGGTAGCCAGTGGGCAGAGACAAGATTTGAAAGAAGATTTTCTGATTCTGGATCTAGTGTCCTTTCAGATGCATGAAAGCCATGGAAGGGATTTTGCTAGACAAAAGAGGAAGCAGTTTCAGTGTGGTAATCCCTTCTGCTAGGAGCCATTTGTTGTTGGGGGGGACAGGAATAGTGCGCACAAAGTCTAGAAGAGTTGAATGTGAATTTTGCCTCAGAAAACATCACTTTAACTTCTATGCCTCAGTTTCCTTATCTGTTGAGTTAGACTAATGATAACACTGGCTTCACAAGGTCATTGTGAAGATCAAATAAGGTGACTCAGTTAAAACCCTTTGAAGCCTTTATTTATGGTACCATATTAATTTTAGTTCCTTACAGTTAGCCTGGGATTGACTATTGCCTCAAGGGGAGGGACTTAGAGCCAGAGCAGGCCAACCAACAGGGAGGAGGAGAGGCAAGGACAGACCTTTAGCAGCTCTGTTCTAGGTGGAACCTTGCTATACTTTGCACACCACTCCTTTCTGCACAGAAATATCAGTGAGTTCACCTTTAACCACCCTGTTAACTTCAATCTATGATGTGTCCAGGTGGTTCTGATCTTGGGGTCTGTATTGTACAACTGGTCATAGGGCAGGCTAAAGAAGCTACATTTTCCTATCCTCCCAATTCAGATCAGTGAATGGGGAACCTTCTTTCTTTCTTTCTTTTAAAATTTTATCTATTTAAGGTAATGGGGTTAAGTGACTTGCCCAAGGTCACACAGCTAGGTAATTATTAAGTGTTTGAGGCCAGATTTCAACTCAGGACCTCCTGACTCCAGGGCCAGTGCTCTATCCATTACTACACCTAGCTACCCAGGAATCTTCTTTCTTAAGGAATATGAAAAAAAGACTTTGCCTCAGTTTCCCCCACAATACAGTGAGAGATCAGGGAACATAGAACCTCAAAACTGGAAAGAAGACTTTTTTTTGGAGATTCCATCTCATCTATCCTTTTGGTGCACAGAGGAAAAACTGAGACTCCACATAGGAAAAGAATTTACTCGCCTAAAGTTACAGTCAGTGAATTGAAAGAGTCTAGACTGCAGTCCCAGTCTCTTGACCAATAGCCATCAATAAGTTGTTAAACCAAAGGAACAATGGCTCCAGACCACTGGCTCTTCAAATCTGTCCACCAAAGCCATCCTCCAGTGGAGCAACCCTTCAGAAGAAGGGCCCCACCATCCCTACTCAACTCAATATCAATGCTTGCTGCTTCTTACACAGCCCACTATCTCCCTATTCTATGACTTAACATTCGCTATCCTCCAAAAGTGGAATGTTCTTTCTCCTCACCTCTTCCTTCCAGCTTCCCACCTTTTATAGGCAAGAAGTCCTTCCAGGTTCTCCCCTCTCTCTGTGTTTCCTCTGTTATTACCTTCCATTTACACTAAATGTCTCCTCCATTAGAATGGGATCTCCTTGAGGGTTTGCCATGTTTTTCCTTTTTCACGTACACCCAGGGTTTAGCACAGAATCTGGAAGGTGCTTAATAATTGCATATTGATCAACTGGCTGACCAAAGCCAACTGCCACAGACAGGACAAGCCTAAGAACCCCAGGAATGCAGCCCACTCCCCACCAAACCACTCTTCACCCTGCTTCTAGTCAACCTTCACAGTCACTGTTCAGGGAAAAAGAAATCCTTGTGGAGAAGAGCTCCAGTTCCCCAATGAAGGCTTATAAATGAGATGCTTTCACATCAGAGTCAGACATGATTCTACTAATAGAAATAAAACAAAAGATGGTATTGTTACCATCCATTTTGCAGCTGTACCTCAGCACCACGGGCTCTTTCATCTGACTTGCAGCTGTCTCTGTTAAAAGTGTGGTTTCCCCCATCAGAATTACTTTTCTATGGTGTCTTGCCTTGCGAAAATAATTAATAAATGCTCTTCATTTTTCTAATTCTAGGGTTTAGATCAGTGCCTCCAGCCCTTAGTGTTATGTCTGGAACATGGTAAGGGCTCAATAAATATTTATTGATTAATTAAAGTTCCTCCTTGACTCAGTATTACAAGTCTCAAAAATTCCAGAATTGGAAGGGACTTCACAACCATTTAGCTCAATCATATTGAGAAAAAGTCCTCACCACAATGTGATCTGTATGTGCAAATCTTCACCTGGAGCTGTCCACTGAAGTTGAAATCACCATCACCACCACCACCATCAGCATTGATGATGTTGATGATAATGATAATGTAGTGATCCAATAAAACATTACTATGTATATATTCTATTTATATATAATATTAACACATTGTATATTATGTAATGATTTATTAATATTTGTAAAGTACTTAGGACAATGCTTGGTATCATATAAATGCTATTAATAATATATAATATATAATATATAATACATAATACATAATATATAATATATAATATATATTTCTTTCAAAAGAGCAACTCGGTGGCACAGTGAATAAAGAGTCAGAACTGGAGTTGGGAAGACTCATCTTCCTGTGTTCAAATCTGGCCCTAGACACTTACTAGCTGTGTGACCCTAAACAAGTCACTTCACCCTGTTTACCTCAGTTTCCTCATTTGTCAAATGAGCTGCAGAGGAAAATGGCAAACCACTTCAGTATCTTGGCCAAGGAAACCTCCAGTGGCATCATAAAGAGTTAGGTATGACTAAAAAAAAGACTGAGCCAGGCTGAGGATGGGGAGGGGGTTATTTCAGGATGCTAGCTATCTCTTTGAAGACCAAGATCACATTGCCTTTTTGACTGCTGTGTCATCCCGCTGATGCAGTGTCTGCTAAAGAAGCCCATGCCTTTTTCTTCTGTCCAATCATGCCTCTGCTGTTTCTTCTTATAAAATTGATTTCTTTAATTGTAGCATTTAAGTGACACAGTGGATAGAGTGCTAGGCTTGGAATCAGAAAGATTCATCTTCCTTAGTTCAAATCTGGCCTCAGATATTTATTAACTGTGTAACCTTAGGCAAGTTACTTCATCCTATTGCCTCAGTTTCCTCATCTGTAAAATGAGCTGAAAAGGAAATGACAAACTACTTCAGTATCTTTGCCAAGAAAACTTCAGATGAGCTCATGGAAAGTTGGACACCACAGAAACAACTCAATAGCAAGAAATATATGACTTTATAATTATCCTTATTAAATTTATATTACTTGGGGGCGGCTAGGTGGCACAGTGGATAGAGCACCAGCCCTGGAGTCAGGAGTACCTGAGTTCAAATCTGACCTCAGACACTTAATAATTACCTAGCTGCGTGACCTTGGGCAAGCCACTTAACCCCATGCCTTGCAAAAACCTAAAAAAAAAATTTGTGTTCTTCACCTTTATCCAGGTTTCTGATAAAATTGTTAACCAACCAGGGACATCTAGGTGGTTCAGTGTGACCTTGGGCAAGTCACTTAACCCCCCATTGCCTTGCAAAACCAAAAAAAAATTATTAACCAACCAAGGTCAAGCACAGATGGATACCTGGGGGGGGGGGCCAATGTCCTGCAGACCTTTTACAAATTGACCCTAAACTATTCCATGAGTATCCTTTAAGTCTGAATATTGTCAGACTATTTAACTATGAAAAAGTATAATAAGAAAGTTTGCAAAAGAACATTAATTAATTAATATATACTAGGAGAATGAGCATGTACAGGAGATCACAATGAGAAGCCCATACCTGGAGATGATGTGTGGAAGGATAATTCACTTCTAGACCAAGGTGAGGTCATTGTACTCCATTTCTGAGCTGATGACAATGTCTCTGCTGGGATCCTCTACATTACAGGTCTCCTTTTCGGTCTGCTAGGGTAAAGTTGCTAAAATCTCTTCCTGAGAAGAGCAGTTTTAATCACAGCCATCACACCCCATCAACAAAAGCCAGATAAAGCATTCCCATGTTAAGATTCTTTTCTTATCTCTGCGTGGAGAGCAAAGATATATGCAGCAGACAACCATCTAATTTAGGCTTCTAATGTCCTTAGATATTCGTAAGAAAATTTCTGGTTTGGTAGCACATGAATTTGAAGCTATACTAAGAGGATCAAGGTTTCCATCTACCTGCCCCACATTCTTATGTTTGTTGGCCTATGTGTTAAAAAAAAAAAAAAAACACAATTGCTTTGTCATTACTTTTGTTCAGCAAAATAAAACCACATATAAGGTCACGCTCCAAGTCAGTCAGCGCTGGCTGAAAACTTTGTGAATAGCACCTAGGTGGAGTGACAACTTGATGACACAGTGAATAGAATGCAAGGTCTAGTCAAGAAGACCTGGGTTCAAATGCAATCTGACATACATAGTAACTGTGTGGCCTTAGACAAGTCACTTCACCCTGTTTGCCTCAGTTTCCTCATATACAAAATGATTTGGAGAAGGAAATGGCAAACTCCAGTATCTTTGCCAAGAAAACCCCAAATGGGATCATGAAGAGTCAGATGCCACAGAAATATGCCTGAACAGAATCTGGAAGAAGGGGAGTTGGAAGAGGAAAAGGCAGATCAGAGAATTTATAAAACCCAAACCTTGGAGTCAGAAAGTTTGAGTTCTAATTTCAGCTCCACCTACCTACTAGCTGTGTTATCTTGGGCAAGTTGAGGGGAAACCTCAAGATCTGTGACACCATTCCCAGTCACAGGAGGCCCTCCCCCACTCCACAAGAGTTGTGTCATGTCAGTAAGATGTTTTGCAAACCTCAAAGCACTAGAGGAAAACTGAATTAATATTGTTTAGTCTCCGGGACAAAGTAGGAGATAGAGGAGTGAGAAATCTCTGTGAAGACTCTGCTCCATGAACCCAAATACAGGGCTTGGTTTCAGGCTCTTGGTAACTCCAGACTGAGCTGGCCTGGAGCCCAAGGAACATCTTGATGTGTTTATGTCTCTGTAGGATGGGTGCTAAAGGTCCTTCATGGCCTCAAGACAAGGATTTCCTTTAGCTGAGACTCCTAGGATGGAGAGAGAAGAAAGGGAGGCCAGTGTCCTAATGAGGAATTCCAATATCTAGAGGGAGCAATGCAAAATGTGATGAAGCAAGCAGCTGGAAGGTGCCTTCTCATTGATTTGAGACAAATTAAATTAAGGGGTAGAGGAGAAAAAGTGAGGAGGGGACCTTGGAATCTGGGACATCAGACTCTATGGTGAAAGAACTTCTGGACACTGACTTCCTTGGACCAGAGAATCTGGGGACATGGTGAGCCACTACTGGCTCTGAAGTAGGAATAGGGCTAGGTCGGTCAAGGGTAGAGAAATGTGGGAGGAAGCATGCCATCTGGTAGTTCCCTATGTTAATTATTCTGAGTAACTAAGGCAGCTAGGCCATGCAGAGGATAGAGTTCTGGTCCTGCATTCAGGAAGACTCATCCCCCTAAGTTTAACTCTGGCCTCAGAAACTTAGTGGCTGGGGGTTCCTGACAAGTCACTTAACCCTGTTTGCCTCAGTTTCCTCATCTGCAAAATGAGCTGGAGAAGGAAATGGCAAAACCCTACAGTAACTTTGCCAAGAAAACCCCAGTTGGGATCACAAAGAGTGAGAAAGGACTGAAACAAATAACAATATCAAAAGAAGGCAATGGCAAGTCAAATATTTATTATTGAAATGAACACTCATCTAATCCCTACTCCCACCAAGTCCACCTGAAGAATAATTGGAAAGATTCTTCATTTTCAGAGCCTAGAGGATCTGAGGGATTGAACTATCAGACCCTGGTAACCAGAAGTCCCAGAAATAACCAGACTTGCTGGTATCCAGACTTAGGCACAGGGAAGCCTGGAGAAGGGAATCTGAATTGGGATAGGGTGGAAATCTTAGGGTTTTGGAGTGAGCTGGACGATAAGTATAACGAGGATAATTTCCAGGGGGCATTGATAGAATTTTTAATGTTTTGCTTTATTTTGTTTTAACCCCATTTGACTTACAAAAACCTAAAAAAAGAAAAGTGGAAATTTTGAGATATGTAGGTGAGTACATAGAATTTCTGTGTTTTGGGGATATCTACTTATTAGAGGGGGGGGGTATTTTTATTTCTGAAGCTTTCACATTAAGAAGTTTATTTAAGGACATAAGTTGGCCCTTGGCACCCCCACCCCAACCCCTCTGAACTGGTTCCTACAGGTGTCACTTCTTTTCAATGAATAGGTCTTAGACACCAAAGACCCAGGTTTGTTCTGAACCTCACTGTCTGTCAGGATGTGTCTATGCTCTCTCTGAGTCTCAGTTTCCTCATCTGTAAAATGGACTTGCACTGGCCACCCCCCCCCAACAGCCTTCTTGAGATAAGGGCTTTGGAAACTATAGAAGTGAAGTCAATAGGGCCAGGGCTGTCTCTTGCCTTTCCCTGTATCCTCCTAATGAAATCCAGCCTCAGACACTTAAGTTTTTTTGGGTTAAGTGATTTGCCCAAGGTCACACAGCTAACTAATTATTTTGTGTCTGAAACCAGATTTGAACTCAGGTCCTCCTGACTCCAGGGCTCTATCCACTGCACTACCAAGCTGCTCCCAGACACTTGACTCTTATTAGATGTGTGACTTTGGGCAAGTCACTTAACCCTGATTGCCTCACATCCACGACCATCTCCAGTCATCCTGATTCATATCTGGATGCACTTTCTCCTCAGGAGATGGAGGAGAAAGTAAGAAAGCACAGCCCCCCAACACACACACACATGCACTCAAATCCAATTCAAATGATGTCATGGCATCACCTCCCTGATGCCATGGTTTTCTTCTAGATTAAAGGACAAACACTACTTAGCAAGAATCTAGCATATAGCAGGGGTTTTCATAAAGTCTCACTTCTGACAGAAAAAAAAAAAGCAAAGGCAGCTGGGTGGCGAAGTAGATAGAGCACCACCCTGGAGGCAGGACCTGAGTTCCAATTTGACCTCACACACTTAAATTATCTATCTGTATGACCTTGGGCAAGTCACTTAACCCCATTTCCCTGCAAAAAGCAACCAAAAAAAAAGGCAGTAGAGGGGCAGCTAGGTGGCTCAGTGGATAGAGCACCGGCCCTGGAGTCAGGAGTACCTGAGTTCAAATCCCATCTCAGACACTTAATAATTATCTAGCTGTGGGGCCTTGGGCAAGCCACTTAACCCCATTTGCCTTGCAAAAAAAAAAAAAACCCTAAAAAAAAGGGCAGTAGAACTGAAGTCAAAGGAATTGGGTTGCAATGTGACTGTGCCACTAAGTAGCTGTGTGACCTTCGTAACATATCTCTGGCCTTGGGCTTCCGTATTTCCAAGATGCCATCCAGTTCTTAACTTTTCTTTCTTCCTTCTTGTTTTCTTTTCCTCCCTCCTTTCCTCCTTCTCTGGATCTCAGTTTTCTCATCTCTAAAATGGGAACAAAAATAGCTGCTTGGGATTATCTCCCAATGGGGCTGTGGGCTTAAAATGAAACCCGTAGGGGGATCAACTTAGGGCTTATTGTCACAGATAGTGATATTAATGATAATCATGGATAATTATGGAAATATGTTTTATATGCTTTCTCACAGATAACGGATATTATATTCTGAAGAGGTGGAGGAAAGTCTTGAGAGAGGCAAAGAATTTAGAACTCAAAATTTTAAAAATGAATATTAAAAAATTAAAAAACTAAAATTAGCAATGATTATAGCTGGCATGTATATAGTGCTTTAAGGTTTACAAAGTCCCTTATTATGTGTGTTATCTCATTTGATCCCCTCAACAACCCTAGAGGTACAGAGGGAGATACTGTTATCCCATTTATAGATGGGGAACCCAAGGCTCCAAGAGGTTAAATTGACTTGCCCAGGGTTATTCAACACATAAATATCTGGGGCAGGGATATGCTGATAAACTTGTAAGCAGGACACACTTTTTTAAGTTTAATCTCATTATTGCTAATATTTTCTCCTTCACTTTCTTAAATCTAAATAATTAACAAAACAATAAATCAATCCCTGGTTTGTTGCATTTGCTGATTTCTGAGGTATAAGTACATATACTGAAAACTTAACAATCAGCTTTAGGACCCAATGTGAGTTGGGACCAACACATCCCTGAAGCAGAGTTTGAACTGAGATTTTTTCAGCCTCCAAGACCAGCATATTCTTCTTGCCACCTAGCTGCTTCATACTGCAAAGGGTATTCAACACTATATCTCATTTCAGAAAACCCTTCCTAAAAGAGCCTGGTAGGATGGATGGAGCTCTGGACTTGGATTGAGGAACATCTTGAGTTCAAATCTTGTCTCAAACACTTAACTACTTGTGCAATCCCAGCCACATGATCTAAGTCTCAGTTTTTTCATCATTATGGGGCACTTGACTTACAAAACAGTTGTGAGGTTCAAATAAGACTATTCACTTATGAAAGTACCAATGTATAACTTAAAATAAGCCATTTCATGTCTCTTGGTTTCAAACTTTCCATCTGGGATAAAAGGCTGTTGGAATAGAAGACTTCTGAGGTCTTTCAGCTCTGAACCCTAGATTGTCCTCTCCTGCCAGAAGCAGGTACGTCAGCCCAGTTCTTGTGGTACCTGCTGAAGTTCAGGGGTGCCCCCTGGTTACTGTGAAGAAGCATGACAACTGTGGCTAAGGTCATTCAAATTCCTCTCCTCTGCTTGCCTTTGTATATCGGAAAGACCAGGTTAATCAATTGATACATCTATTCTATTTATTTATTTTTCTAAACATTTTATTTGTTTTCCAATTATATACAATAGTAAATTGTACCCATCATTTTTTTCAAGGCTCTGAATTCTACAATTTTTCCCCCCTCCTCCCTTCCCCCCCCCCAGGCTGTCTGACAGTCTCTACATTGTTTCCATGCCATACATTGATGTAAATTGAATGTTATAAGTGTAAACATAAGAATAAACATAAATCCCCTCCCCCCAGAAGATGGGAAACCTCAAGAATAGAGACAGAGAAAAAAAATTGTACTTCAGTCTGTATTCAGATTCCAACTCTTGTCTCTGGGGTGAGTTCCTTTCTTTATTATAAATCCACCAGAGAAGTTGCTTCAATATTTTCCCCTCAGTTGCTATCACTGTACCTCCACTCTATTCCTCCCCACTCTCATTTATTCTATTCTCTCTCTCTCCTTTCATCCTGACCCTGTCCAAAAGCATGTTGCATCTGAGTACCCTCTCCCTTGATCTTTCCTCTCTTCTGTCACCTATTCCCCCCTTCCCTCCCCCCATTTCCCCTCATCCCATTCCTTTCCTCCCATCCTTCTCCAGGGCAAGACAGATTTCCTCACCCTATTAAGTGTGTATGCCATTTCCTCCCTGAGCCATTTCTGATGAGAATGAAGGCTCACTCATTCCCCCTTTCCTTCCCTCCTCCCCTCCATTGAAAAAGCTTTTTTTTGACTCTTATGTGAAATCTCTCAGCTTCTTCATCATCTCCTTTTCCTTCCTTCCAGTACTTTCCCCCATCGCCCTTTCACTACATCCCTTTACCACATCATACCATTATATTCCACTCCTTCCTATGTCCTGTCTATATATGCTCCTTCTAGCCGCTCTTATAAATGAGAAAGTTCATATGAGTTATCAATATCTTCTTCCCGTGCAAGAATACAAACAGTTCAAAATCATCAAGTTCCTCATAGTTAGTCCCTCTTTTCTACTCCCTCTATGGTTCACCAGTTTCCTGTACTTGGAGATCAAACTTTCTGTTCAGCTATGGTGGTCTCTTTAGGAAAGTTTGAAAGTTCCCTGTTTCATTGAAAAGTCATCTTTTCCCCCTGAAAGAGGATGTTCAGTTTTGCTGGGTAATTGATTTTCGGTTGTAAACCAAGATCTTTTGCCTTCTGGAATATCATATTCCAATCCCTATGAGCCCTTAATGTAGATGCTGCCAGATCCTCTGTAATCCTGACCATGGAGCCTCAGTAGTTGAATTGTTTGCTTCTGGCAGCTTTTAGAATTTTCTCTTTGATTTGGGAGTTTGGGAATTTGGCTGTAATATTCCTGGAAGTTTTTCCTTTGGATTCTCTTTTAGGAGGTGACCAGTGAATTCCCTCAATTTCTATTTTACCCTCTGCTTCTAGGATCTCAGAGCAATTTTGCTGTATTATTTCTTGAAAAATGAAGTCTAGGCTCTTTTCCAGATCATGGCTTTCAGATAGCCCAATAATTTTAAAATTCTTTCTTCTGGATCTGTTTTCGAGGTTGATTGTTTTTTTCCAATGAGATATTTCAAATTTTCTTCTAATTTTTGGCTTTTGGGGGAGAGTTTTATTTCTTCCTGATTTCTTGCAAAGTCATCAGCTTCCTTTAGTTCCATTCTGCATTGAAAGGAGTTATTTTCTTCAGAGAGCTTATAACTTGCCAAATCTGCTTTTTAAGGCATTCTTCTCCTCATTTGCCTTTTGTTTTGCTTTTTCCATTAGGCCTAAACTGGTTTTTAACATATTATTTTCTTCGGTATTTTTTTGTATTTCTTTCACCAAGCTATTGTTTTGGTTTTCTTGATTTTTCTGCATCACTCTCATTTCTCCTCCCAATTTTTCCTCCACCTCCCTTAATTGCTTTTCAAAGTCTTTTTTGAGCTCATCCATAGTCTGAGCCCATTTTCTGTTTCTCTTGGAGGTTTTGGATATGGAAGCTTTGATTTTGTCATCATCTGAGTATGTGTTTTGATCTTCCATGGGACTAAAGTAATTCTCTATGGTCAGATTCTTCTTTTTCTGTTATTTACTCATTTCCTCAGCCCAAGGCTAATTTACAGCACTTCCAAGGCTTTATTATTTTTTTTAGGACACCCCACTGGGACCTTTATTCCTCCAAAGTCTTATACTCTCTTGCCTGTGCTTTGATATGTAGATGACCACCTCACTTCCCTCTACCCTGGAGCTGTAAGGAGGGATCCAGCTTGGCTATCTTAGTATGGAAGCCTAAACTGCAACCTGGATCTGAGTATAGGCAAACAGCAGAGTCCTACCCTGAGGGAGTGCAGAGAAATTTCTGCAGTCTTCCCTGACCCCCTTACCATCTGTGGGCTTTTCTCTGGGGGTGCAGGCTGCTTTCTCCAGGTTCTCACTGCACCTGTGGCCAGTGCTCCCTTACTCCACACTCATTCTGGTTTAGCAGAATTCTCTCTCCACCCCTTCAAGCTGTTCCAGGGTTGTGCTGTGACCTGGGCTTTTTCCCACTCCTGTTCCTGGTGAAACATACCTTTCCCATGGAACTTCTAAGTTATCTTGGACTGGGAAAATGTATCACTCAGTCTTTCTGTGTGTTCTGCCCCTCTAAATTTTGGCTAGAGTCATAATTTGTTGGCTTTTGGAGTCTGGTGGGGAATGAGTTCCCAGGAAATGCTGCCTTCATGCCACCATCTTGGCTCTGCCCTCCAAGAGTGTATATATCTATCTATCTATCTATCTATCTATCTCTATATATATATATATATGGAATAAAGATGTAAAAAGACTGAAAAAGTAGGAGGGAGCTAGGTTTGAAGGACTTTGAATTCCAAACAGCATTTTGAATTTGATCCTGGAGGTGTTATACAATAGATATTTGCAAGCCAGGAATATAAAATTCTTTTAGGAGTTCAAGATAAAAGTAATCTTACTTGGTCATTCATTGTTAGTGGAATATAGTCCTGTATGAGTTTGGGGGGTGGGGCTGGGAAAAATAGTAAGCCTATTATAGGACAGCTTAGCTCCCTCCCACCAAAGACTTGCTATACTAAATTCAGCACAAAAAAAAAAAAGGGAATTCATCAAATTAGGGTAGAAAATAAAATACACTTGAGAAGGAGATAAAATCTCAGGTCAGAGGACAGAATGACTGTAGAGGAAAAGTCTGTTCTTATTTGGGTTGTAGGTACTGGCAATTAAGGACATATTGAGGGGTCTGGCTTTTCTCACATATCTATGCATACAGGGATTTCCAATAACTTTTCAAAAATTTATGGTTTATGTCTTGCTCTGCCTTGATCCCCTTCTTGACTTCTCTCACCAGAGTCTCTCCTACCTCATGGAAAGTATATACTAGTATCATGGACTCAAGGGTCTAGAAATTAATCAGGAGTAATGTCTTCTTGAACACAAACACAAGCTTTGCACAGTGGCAGTATCGTAGCCAATGAGGTTTATCCAAGGCACGATTATTGCTAATTGAACACAAACACAGATTTGTCCTTCTGGGAACCACCTAACATGCTTAAATGAGGATGTTCAAGAGTCATAGAATCATAGAATTTTTAGGGGGTTTTTTTTGCAAGGCAAATAGGGTTAAGTGGCTTGCCCAAGGCCACACAGCTAGGTAATTATTAAGTGTCTGAGACCGGATTTGAACCCAGGTACTCCTGACTCCAGGGCCAGTGCTTTATCCACTACGCCACCTAGCTGCCCCCGTAGAATTTTTAGGTCTAAAGAGACCTCCTCAATGGGTAAAATATGAGGGACTTAATGATGATGATGAACTGCATGTATTTCTATATAGAAAAATGATACTGATAATACTCATACCTTCTCATTTAATAGAGCAGGTAGAAGGAGCTTTTATATATGAAGTTCAGTAGAGAGCTGAATTTGAAAATATATTGTAAAAATGAAGTCGATGGCTAAAAGGGAAATGTAATGGGAGTAAAAGAAAGGAGAAGTGGAATAGGCTAAGATATTTCATATAACAAGATTTTTTTTAATATTGCAATGAGCTATTGCAATGATATGGAAGGGGGGAAGGCAAGGGGGAATGAGGGAATCTTCGCTCTCATCAGAGGTGGCTAGGAGAGGAAACAGCATATATACTCAATGGGGTATAGACATCTAGAGTAAAAAAGAGAGGAGGAGGACGGGGAAAGGGTGGGGATGTGAGTGATGGAGGAAAGGGTGGAACATAGGGGGAGAGTGGTCAGATATAACACATTTTCTTTTTTACTTCTTGCAAGGGACTGGGATTGGATGGCCTGTCCAGGACCATAGGGCTGAGTAGATGCTGGGACTAAGGGGTGGTATGTGGGCTCGGGGTCTCTTGGCCCCAGGGCCGGGGATCTGTCTGCTGCCACTCAGCTACCCCACAGCATATTTAAGAAGAGGGACAGAGTGAAAGGAGAGAGAAAATATAGTATATGGTAGTGGGGAGGAATGAATGGAGAGTTGCGAGCAATGGCAACAGTGGAAAAATATGGAAGTAGCTTTTGTGATGGATTTATCATAAAGAATGTGGTCCACTCACAACAGAGCTGGTGGTGTTGGAACACAGACTGAAGCACATTAAAAATTTTTTTTCTCTTCACTATTGCTTATGAGGGTCTATAGTAATGTATAAAAAAAACATCATTTGTACAAAAAGAAAAAAAACCAGGAGGGATGGGAATTCAAGGAAGCCTGGAAGGATTTGCATGAACTGCTGCTGAGTGAGATGAGCAGAACCAAAAGAACATTGTACACAGCAACATGGGGGTGATGATCAACCTTAATGGACCTGCTCATTCCATCAGTGCAACAATCAGGCACAATTTTGAGGTATCTATGATGGAGAATACCATCTGTATCCAGAGAAAGAATTGTGGAGTTTGAACAAAGACCAAAGACTATTACCTTTAATCTTTTTTAAAAAGTTATCTTATTATATAATTTTGCTATCTCTTAAACTTTATTTTTCTTCCTTAAGTATATATGATTTCTCTCTCATCACATTCAACTTAGATCAATGTATATCATGAAAACAATGTAAAGACTAACAGACTGTCTTTTGTGTGTGGGGGGAGGGAAGCAAGAGTAGGGAAAAAATGTAAAATTAAAAATAAATAAATGTTTGGATAGCAGAAAGAAAGAAAGAAAGAAAGAAAGAAAGAAAGAAAGAAAGAAAGAAAGGAAGAAAGAAAGAGACCTCCTCACTAGCCAATGTAGTACAGGGATGTCAAATTCAAATAGAAACCAATTCCTGTGGGTTTGCATAGTGACTTAGAAAACCTCAAATTAACATTATCTGGTTTATTGTATTTTTTAGTTAAATTACAATTATATTTTTTAAAATTCAATTTTATTTTTAGTTCCAAATTCTTGTCATCTCCCTCTTCTCCTCCCTACTCACACTGAGAAAACCAGACAAATAGAAGCCATTGCAAATATGCATAGAGATGGAAAACAAATTTCTGTATTAGCCATGTTTCCCACCACCCCTACCACAACCTCAAAAAAGGAAGAAGACAGTATATGATTCAATCTGCATCTAAGTTCATAAGTTCTCTGTCTGGAAATGGATAGCATTTTTCAACGTGAGTCATTTGACATTGTAGTTGGTCATTGTGTTATGAGAGGTTAGTCTTTCAAATTTCATTATCTTTACAATATTGTTACTGGATAAATTGTTCTGTTTCTGTTCACTTCACTATTCAACAGTTCATATAATTCTTTCCATTCTTCTGAAGCCATACCCTTCATCACTTCTTAGACCATAATCGTATTCTATTATATTAATATAATAACTTGTTGGCATCTCCTCAGTTTCCAATTCTTTGTTACCTATTATAAATATTTTTGTACATATGGGTCCTTTTCCTCTTTTTTTGGATCTCTTTCGGATATAATCCTAGTAACATAATTCTGGTTCACTGGGTATATACATTGTATAGTTCCAACTGGAATTTGTCAATTTTTTTTTGTAATATTAACAATATGATGGGGGCAGCTAGGTGACACAGTGGACAGAGCATCGGCCCTGGAGTCAGGAATACCTGAGTTCAAATCCAGACTCAGACACTTAATAATTAATTACCTAGCCGTGTAGCCTTGGGCAAGTCACTTAACCCCACTGCCTTGCAAAAAAAAAAACCTAAAAAAACCCCAACAATATGATGAGTATAAAGTGGTACTACAGAGTTGTTTCAATTTGCATGTCACTAATTATTAATAATATAGAATATTTTTTCACATGACTATTGAATAGCTTTGTTTTTTTCCCTCTGAAAACTGCCTAATCATATCCTTTGACCATTTATCAGTTGGGTAATGTCTTATTTTTGCAAATTTGACTTGGTTTGCTATTTAATTTAGAAATGAGATCTTACTCAGAGAAACTTGCTGCAAAGATTTCCACTCACCCCCACCCAGTTTTCTGCTTTTCTTCTAATTTTATAGGAGCTGCATTGGTTTTGTTTATGAAAAACTTTAAAATTTTATGTAATCCATATTATCCCTTTTACCTCCTGTGAACGGTTCTGTCTTCAAATTCCACAATTCTTTTTTTTTTTTTTTTTTTTTTAGTTTTTGCAAGGCAATGGGGTTAAGTGGCTTGCCCAAGGCCACACGGCTAGGTAATTATTATGTGTCTGAGGCCAGATTTGAACTCAGGTACTCCTGACTCCAGGGCCGGTGCTCTATCCATTGCACCACCTAGCCACTCCCACAATTTTTTCTCAGGATACAAATGGCATTCTCCATCACAGATATCCCAGAATTGCACCTGATTGTTACATTGATGGAATGAGCAAGTCCATTAAGGTTGATCATCACCCCCATGTTGCTGTTAGGGTATACATTGTTCTGGTTCTGCTCATCTCGCTCAGCATCAGTTCATGCAAATCCCTCCAGGATTCCCTGAATTTCCATTCCTCCTGGTTTCTAATAGAACAATAGTGCTCCATCACATACATATACCACAGTTTATTAAGCCCTTCTGCAATGGATGGACATTCACTCAGCTTCCAATTCTTTGCCACCACAAACAGGGCTGCTATGAATATTTTTGTACAAGTGATGCTTTTACCCTTTTTTATAATCTCTTCAGAGTATAGACTCAGTAGTGGATCAGGGTATGCATACTTTTGTTGCCCTTTGGGGCCATGTTTCTTACCACCCCTACCACCACCTCTCTCCAGAAAGGTTGGATGAGTGTTTATTCTTTTTTAAATTATTTTATTTGATTTTTTAAAAATTGAAATTTTATTTTTTCAATTACAATAGTAATTTTTCAACATTTATCCATTTGCAAATTTATGAGTTCCCCATTTTTCTATCACCTTCCCTTCCCTCCCCTCTCTCCCCATAGGAGCGAACAGTCTGACAAAAGTTGTACATATGCATTCCCGTTTAATATATTTACATATTAGTCATGTTGTGAAAGGGGATTAGAACTAAGGGAAAAGGAAAAGACCATGAGAGAGGAAAAAAAGTCAACATAGTATTACTTTGCCCTGCATTTAGATTCCATTGTTTTTTCCTCTGGATGTGGATGTCATTGTCTATAGCAGGTCTCTCAGGGTTATCTTTGATCTCTGAACTGTTGAAAGGAGCTATATTAATCGTAGTCGATCATCTCACAATGTTGTTGTCAATGCATACAAAATTCTCTTGGTTCTGCTTATTTCACTCAGCATCAATTCCTGCAAGTCTTTCCATACTTCTCTAAAGTCCAATTGCTCATGATCTCTTATAGAACAATAGTACTCCCTAACATTCATATACTCTGTATTGCTAAGAGCTAAGTCTATCATAGCTGATCATCACACAATGTTGTGTTACTATGTATAATGTTCTGATTCTGCTCACTTCACTTAGCATCAGTTCATTTAAGTCTTTCCAGATTTTTCTGCAATCTGCTGCTTACTATTTCTTTTTTTTTTTAGTTTTTTTTAGTTTTTTTTTTTTTGCAAGGCAAATGGGGTTAAGTGGCTTGCCCAAGGCCACACAGCTAGGTAATTACTAAGTGTCTGAGATCAGATTTGAACCCAGGTACTCCTGACTCCAAGGCTGGTGCTTTATCCACTACGCCACCTAGCTGCCCCTGTTTATTATTTTTTATAGCACAATAGTATTCCATTACTTTCAAATACTGCAACCTATTCAGCCATTCCCCAATTGATGGACATCCCCTCAATTTTCAATCCTTTGCCACTACAAAAAGAACTGCTATAAATATTTTTGAACATGTGAGACTTTTCCAGCTTTTTATGACTTCTTTGGGATATAGACCTAGTATTGTTATTGCTGGATCAAAAAGTATGAGCAGTTTAATTGCTTTTTGGGACATAGTTATAAATTGCTCTCAGAATGACTAGATCAGTTCACAACTCTACCTCTAGCACACTAATGTCTCAACTTACCCACATCCTCTTGAGCATTGATTAATTTCCATTTTTGTCATCTTAGTCAATCTGATAGGCGTGAGTTGTACTTCATAGTTGTTTTAATTTGTATTTCTCTAATCAATAATGATTGAAGCATTTTTATAAGAGTAAAAATAGCTTTAATCTTTTGAAAACTTATTGATCATATTCTTTGACCATTTATCAATTGGGGAATGACTTGTAATCTTAGAAATCTGATTCAATTCTCTATATATTTTCAAAATGAGTCTTTTATCAGAAACACTATCTGTTAAAATTGTTGCCCAGCTTTCTCCCTTCCCTTGGCTACATTGTGCAAAAAACATTTTATTTGTTTGTTTGTTTGCTGGGTTTTTTTAGGTTTTTGCAAGGCAAATGGAGTTAAAGTAAGTGGCTTGCCCAAGGCCACACAGCTAGGTAATTATTAAGTGTCTGAGACCGGATTTGAACCCAGGTACTCCTGACTCCAGGGCCAGTGCTTTGTCCACTGCACCACCTAGCCACCCCCAACATTTTAATTTAATATAGGAAAAATCATCTATTTTAGGGCGGCTAGGTGGTACAGTGAATAGAGCACGGGCCCTGGAGTCAGGAGGAAGTGAGTTCAAATTCAGCCTCAGACACTTAATAATTACCTAGCTGTGTGGCCTTGGGCAAACCATTTAACCCCATTGTCTTGCAAAAACAAACAAAAACAAAAAAACAAAAACAAAAATCATCTATTTTGCAATTTATAATGTTCTCTATTTCTTTAGTCATAAATTCCTCCCCTCTCCATAGATCTGACATATACATTATTTCTTGATGGATATAGGATTTGCCTGTGGTGATACTTTGGCATAGGGTGTGAGATGTGGGTTTATACCTAGTTTTTTCCCATACTATGTTCCAGTTTTCTCAACAGTTTTTGTTGAATAGTGAATTCTTATCCCAGAAGCTGGTATATTTGGGTTTATCAGACATTACAAAGATTATCATAGTTATTTACTTCTGTTTCTTTTGTACCTACTCCAATCCATTACTCTATTTCTTAATCAGTGCCAGGCAGTTTTGATGACTACTGCTTTATAATATAACTTTAGATCTGGAACAGCTAGGTCATCTTGCTTTGCATTTTTTTCCCCTTCAATTCCTTTGATATTCTTGACCTTTTGTTGCTCCAGATGAATTTTGCTGATGTTTTTCCTAATTCTCTAAAATATTTTTTGGTAGTTTGATTGGTCTGACACTGAATAATTGATTTGACTTGGGTAGAATTGTCATTTTTATAATAGCTCAGCCTAACCATGAGCAACTGACATTTTTTTCCAATAGTTTAGGTCTGACTTTATTTATGTGAAAAGTATTTTGTGATTGTGTTCATACAGTTTCTGAATTTGTCTTGGAAGGAAGACTTCCAAGTATTTTCTGTTATCTAAAATTACATTAAATGGAATTGCTTTTTCTATCTTTTACTATTGGGCTTTGTTGATAATAAAAAGAAATGCTGGGTTATGTGGGTTTATTTTCTATCTTTCAACTTTGCTCAAGTTGCTAATTGTTTCAAGTAGTTTTTAGTTCAGGATATCATCATATCATCTGCAAAAAGTGAATGTTTGGAGGCAGCTAGGTGGCTCAGTAGATAGAGTACCCTCCCTGAAGTCAGGAGGACCTGAGTTCAAATTTGGACTCAGATACTTAATAATTGCCTGGCTGTGTGACCTTGGGCAAGTCACTCTTAACTCCATTGCCTTAAATAAATAAATAAAATTTTAAAAGAGTGAAAGTTTTGCTTCCTTATTGCCAATTCTAATTCCTTTCATTTCTTTTTCTTCTCTTATTGCTAAAGCTATAATTTCTAATACTACATTGAATAGTAGTGGTGATAATCTTATTGAAAATCCTCCTAATTTATCCCCATTACATATAATGCTTGTTGATAGATTTAGATAGATACTACTTATTATTTTAAGGAAAACTCCATTTATTTCTATACTTTCTAGTGTTTTCAATAGGAATGGATGTTGAATTTTTGTCAAAGGCTATTTTAACTTCTATTGAGATAATCATTTGTTTTCTGTTCATTTTGTTATTGATATAGTCAATAGATTGCTTCTTTTGAAGTTAGATTTATCTAATTCTGAGATAAGAAGGTTCAGGTCTCCCACTATTATAATTTTGCTGTCTACATCTCTCTGTAATTCATTTAGCTTTTCTTCTACCTTTCTGCTTCAAATATGCTCTAGTAAACAACAATCCATTCTATCTACTTACATTTTATGGCAGAGTTCATCCCATTCACATTTGCAGTTAAAATGGTTCTCTATATTTCTCTTCATACTATTTCCCCCCATTTATACTTTTCTTTCCTTTCCCTTTATCCCTCCTCATCAATGTTTCACTCCCTTTGCCCTTTAACTTTTCTTTTTAATTTTAACTTTAACTTTCACCTTCCATCAGTCCCTATTCCCCCTTTCTTTCCCTTTTCTCCACTACTTCCCTGTATAATGGGACAGATTTTTAACCTAATTGGGAATATATAATTTTCCCTCTTTGGGTCACATTTGTTGAAAGCAGAATTTATTCAGTGTTCACACCTTCCCTTCTTTCCTTCTACTATAATAGGCCTTTGGGCTTCTTCATGTGGTGTTAGTTATGCTCTACGCCTAGCTTTTTCCAAGTGTAATCTTTTCTTTCCATGTCTTTATTGCTTTAAATCTGTCTTGTTCCTTTAATCTCTCGGTCAAAATATACTCTTTTTATTTGTCCTAATTGAAGTACAGTTCTCAAAGGCTGATTGATTGATTGACTGATCAGCATCATTGCCTCACAATCACTGTCCAAGTACACTCCCCTCTTCTGTCCCATTAGAAATTCACTTATCAAGAGTCATATATAATATCAAATTATAATCACTTTATATCACATTCTCTTTTCTAGTACTCTCTATAGACATACAATCCTCGTGAGTTAAAGTATCACGTAGGGGCAGCTAGGTGTTGCAGTGGATAGAGCACCAGCCCTGGAGTCAGGGCGATCTGACTTCAAATGCGGCCTCAGATCTTAATAAATACCTAGCTGTATGACCTTGGGCAAGTCACTTAACCCCATTGCCTTGCAAAAAAAATAAAGTATGTAAAGCAGTCATTTCATGAACCAATTATACACTCTTCCTCTAAGTACACTCCTAATTGTAATTAAAGTATTAAGTAAAGCAAATCACTTCATGATCTATGACCCATCCCTCCTCCTTAACTAAAATATGGAATAAGGCAATATCACTTCATGATCTGTTTATATCCAGCTCTTCTAAGTACACACACACACACACACACACACACACACACACACACACACACATTCTCTGTCCCTATTGTATTACAACCCTAGTTAACTAAAGTATCAAGTATACTCCCTCCCTCTGTCTCTAAAATAATACAGCTTTTGTTAATTAAAATATCAAGCAAAGCAAGATCACTTCATTATTTAATTATGTACAGCTCCCTTAAGTACACTCCCTCCTTCTGTCCCATCCTAATAAGCAAATTCACTTTGTGACCCCTTTATTCCCATACCTTCAAAGTGCAATCTATATTCAACTATATTAAACCTTTATTAACTAAAGTATTGGCTAAAGGCTCAACACTTTTATGATCATTCTATACCCATACACTCTCTCTAAGTATGTTTCTTTTAGAGAACCACAATTCTCAAGAGTTGCAAGGATGTATATAGTTTAATGTTCTTGACTAGCATTTTTTTCCTTTTCCATTTACTTTTTTACATATTTCATGAGTCTTGCATTTGAAGATTGAATTTTCTGTTCAGTTCTGGTCTTTTTAATCAGAAAATTTTGGACGTCCTCTATTTCATTGAAAATCCATCTTTTCCCTGAAAGAATATGACGAATTTTGCAAGGTCGTTGATTCTTGGTTGGAATCCAAAGTCCTTTGCCTTCCAGAATATTATATTCCAGGTCCTCTGATACTTTAATGTTGAAGTCATTAAGTCCTATGTAATCCTGGCTGTGGCTCCTTTTTAATTTAAATTGCTTCTTTTTTTGGCTGCTTACAGTATTTTCGCCTTTAACTGAGAATTCTACAACTTGGCTACAATATTCCTTGAAGTTTTTATTCTGGGGTCTCTTTCTGGAGGTGATTGCTGGATTCTTTCAATGACTATTTTTTCTTCTTGGTCTAGGATGGGGCTATGCATGCAGCCCATGGTGGTATTTTATGCGGCCCATCTGTGGGTTTTAATTTTCATGAGCAAAAAAATAAAATAATAATTTGTGTGGAATGCATATTAGATTTTTTAATTCCATCACTAATAAATAATTTCATTGATGTTAATTTTCTTTGGTGTTTTTAGTAGTATTACAGATGGAACATATCCCATGGAATTTTTAATCAATCTGTGGGATACGTTCTATCTGTACAATGCAGACTGGTCAGTATGTACCTATCTTTATGCTGCTGTGTTGTTGCTTTGTTGTTTTATGTTTGCTTTTGCCCTTTGTGCCTTTGCCTGTTGTATTGATGATGCATTTTCCCCCACTTTCTAAAAAGTCAAAAATACTATGACTTTTCATAGCACTTGCTAAACCTAAGGTAAAACTACAAATTAACTATTATATTAGTGTCTTGTATTCTTTATTCTGGGTATGGCCTTTGAATAATTATTTTATTTTAATGCAGCCCTAAGATAACCTAAGGTTGGACAGCCCTGAGGGAGACCAATAATTCATAAATTATCTCTCCTGGGTCTATTTTCTAGGTCACTTGTTTTTTCTAAAAGGTATTTTACATCTATTTTTTTCAGCTTTTTGGTTTTGTTTGTTAGAATCTTAGTTTCTCATAGAGTTATTGGGTTCCATTTGTCCAATTCTAATTTTTAGGGTTTTATTTTCTTCAGTTAAACTTTTATGTTTCCTTTTCTAGTTGGTTAACTTTACTTTTATATGAATTGTTTTCATCTTAGAAAACTTAGATATGATAGACCTCTGGAGAAAACTTAATGGAGATAGAAAAGAATATATACCTTTTTCTCTGCAGTATATGGTACCTATACCATAATTGACCATGTACTAGGGTATAAAAAAAACCTAGTAATCAAATGCAGAAAGGCAGAAACAATATATGCATACTTTTCAGATCATGATGCAATAAAAATTGTGTGTAATAAAGGGTAATAGAAAGATAAACTAAAAATTAATTGGAAACTAAATAACTTAATTTTAAATGATGAGTGGATCAGGGGTGGCTAGGTTGCATATATGTATATATATATTAGGCAAATCTTGGTTAATCTGATTAAATAAGTTGTTTTCCTTTTTCCAGTTGGTTAATTTTACTTTTGATAAGTGACATTCTTTTTCCAATTGGTTATTTTTACTTTTAAAGGAGTTGAATTCTTCAGTCAATTTTTCATAATTCTCCATTTTTCTCCATTTTCCTTCATTCACTCTCTTCTTTGGTTTTTAAAATCCTTTTTTTGAGCACTTCCAAGAGGTTTTGGATTTGAGGCAAAACTCTTTTGAGGCTTCACATATAGGGCAATTTGTCATTATTTTATTCTTCTGAGATGACATTTTTATCACCCCTAACAATAATACCTTTCTATGATTAGAGCTCTTTTTGCTTTTTTTTGTTGTTCATTTTTATAGTTGGGATCTGCTCCTGGTCTACAGGGGTATAGTCCCAAGCATTTTGTGCTGGGATCAAGATCTGGTCCCTGTTTTATCACTTGCCAAGGTCTTGCTTATGCAGCCCAAGTGTTGTGTATGAGTGGTTTGTTCCCAGCTTAATCTTGTCTATTATTCCAGTGTTTCCAGGACTTGGATTTTGTCTGGGCTTGGGACCTTCCCTAATGCTCTTAAATTAGCTTGCTGAGCTGGGACTTGGGCTGTGCTGTGGCTAAGAGTCTGTTGCTGGCTTTCCCACTCTCCCACTCACACTGAGCTATACTTCCCCTTTAACCCAGAAAAAAACAGAACTTTAATGAAGAAACTTCACAAATATATTATTGAGAACTTTTCACTTTTTTTTTGGTGGGATCTGTAGCTTTAAGTTCTGTATAGAGGCTTCATCTAAAGTTGTGTGGGGAAAAGCTCTAGGAGCTTCCTAGCTTTGCCATGCCATCTTGGTTCCACCTTGGAAGTCTTCTTGCAAAGCTTATTCTTTCAGAATGCTTCTTGACTATTGGCTTGTTATAGGGCCAGACTCTGCACTTATGGAGGGAATTGAGTTGTTTCTGTTTCTTTCTAATAGTTCTTAGTACTGTGTTATTCTAGTTTCTCAGGAAAAGCTCAGGCTGGGGATCTGCAAAATCTTCTGTGCTTCCAAAGTTGTCTGTTCCAGGGCAAAAGTCTGATGGCTGCCAATCTTATCTGAACTCAGATTTTGTGGGGATTCCAATAAAAGATCTACAGCAGAGGTCTGAGTCAATTTCACTTTATTCAAGAGTTCATGGGTCCCTCCAATGAAGTGCACCTCAGATCTTTCCCATGATCTGAAATATTCCCTTTCTTAAGGGTCTTAGTTTTATAGGGTTTGATAACCAATCAATACAGATGAAGCTAACTAAAAATATAGAATCCTATACCTATCTTAACCTTACAGAAGGTCCTAATAAACACACCTATGGGATAAAGTCAGGTTGTAGGTGGACAATCAGGATCGCTTGGTGGTCAAGTGCTCATTATGGTCATCTCCACATGTTGGGTAATAGAGGGATGACAAGAGATAGAGGAACAACAAAAATAGTAGGAGGACTATCTCTGTAATTGAGTAACTCTTACCATGCTGGGTTTGGTCACCATAACAAGGCAAAACAAGGGTGGAGGTCCTCTAGTTTAGTTCCTATGATTAAGCAAGGGAACTTAGAATTTACAATTCACAGTTCAAGACCCCAATATACAGAAGATTTCCTGATGGAATTATATCAAATTGATTCTTTTTTTAGTTTTTTTGGCTTATTTATTTTATATTATTACAATAATTTTGTTATAAGAGTAAACACAAATCCCTCTTCCCCCCAAGAAGATGAGCAACCTCAAGAATAGTGAGAGAGAAAAAAAATGTGCTTCAGTCTGTGTTCAGATTTCAATGGCTGTCTCTGGGGTGAGTTGCCTTCTTTATCTAAGTCCACCAGAGAATTTGCTTCACTATTTTTCCCCACAGTTTGCTATTACTAGCTGCATTTCCCTACACTCTATTCTTCCCCACTTTCATCTATTCCATCTTCTCTCTCCTTTCATCCTGTCCCTGTTCAGAAGTGTGTTGTATCTGAGTACCCTCTGCCTCAATCTTCCCTTTCTTCTATCATCTACTTACCCCCATTCCCCCTTATCCCATCCCTTTCCTCTCATTTTTCTCTAGGGAAGATAGATTTCTATACCCTATTAAATGTGTGTGTTGGGGCAGCTAGGTGGTGCAGTGGATAAAGCACCGACCCTGGAGTCAGGAGTACCTGAGTTCAAATCCGGCCTCAGACACTTAATAATTACTTAGCTGTGTGGCCTTGGGCAAGCCACTTAACCCTATTGCCTTGCAAAAAACTAAAAAATAAAGTGTGCATGTTATTTCCTCTCTGAGCCATTTCTGATGAGAATGAAGGCTCACTCCCACTTGCCTTCCCCCATTCCACTCCATTGAAAAACCTTTTTCTTGACTCTTATGTGAAATATCTTAGCCCCTTCTTCCTCTCCATTCTCTTCCTCCTAGTACTTTCCTTTATCACCATTCACTCCATCTTTTTACTATATTTTACCATTATATTCTGCTCCTTCCTATGCCTTGTCTATTTATGCTCCTTCTAAAAGCTCTTATAAATGAGAAAGTTCATATGAGTTATCAGTATCTTCTTCCCATTCAGGAATACAAACAGTTCAACATCAAGTTCCTCATAGTTAGTCCTTCTCTTCCACCCCCTCTATGGTTACTAGAGTCCTGTACTTGAAGATCAAACTTTCTGTTCAGCTCTGGTTGTTTCTGTAGGAAAGTTTGAAAATCCCCTGTTTCATTGAAAGTCCATCTTTTCCCCTAAAAGAGGATGTTCAGTTTTTCTGGGTAGTTGATTCTCAGTTGTAAACCAAGATCTTTTGCCTTCTGGAATATCATATTCCAAGCTCTACAAGCCCTCAGTGTAGATGCTACTAGATCCTGTATAATCCTGACTATAGAGCCATGGTAGTTGAATTGTTTGTTTCCGGCAGCTTTAAGTATTTTTTCTTTCACTTGGGAGTTTTGGAATTTGGCTATAATATTCCTGGGAGTTTTTCTTTTGGGATCTCCTTCAAAAGCCTGTGAATTCCTTCAATTTCTATTTTGCCCTCTGCTTCTAGGATCTCAGGGCAATTTTGCTGTATTATTTCTTGAAAAACAAAGTCTAGGCTCTTTTCCTGGTCATGACTTTCAGATAGCCCAGTAATTTTAAAATTATTTCTCCTGGCTCTGTTTTCAAGGTCAGTTGTTTTTCCAATTAGATGTTTCACATTTTCTTCTAATTTTTGGCTTTTGGGGGAGAGTTTTATTTCTTCCTGATTTCTCGCAAAGTCATCAGCTTCCTTTAGTTCCATTCTGTATTTGAAGGAATTATTTTCTTCAGAGAACTTTTTTTATCTCCTTTTCCAGTTGGCCAATTCTTCTTTTTTAAGGCATTGTTCTCCTCATTTGCCTTTTGTTTTGCTTTTTCCATCTACCCTAACCTGGTTTTTAACGTGTTATTTTCTTCAGTCTTTTCTGTATTTCTTTCACCAAGCTGCTGATTTGGTTTTCATGATTTATCTGCATCACTCTCATTTCTCCTCCCAGTTTTTCCTCTATCTCCCTTAATTGCTTTTCAAAGTCTTTTCTATTGCCTGAGCCCATTTTTTATTTCTCTTAGAGGCTTTGGATACAGAAGATTCAGTTTGTCATCTTCTGAGTCTTCCATGGGACCAAAGAAATTTTCTATGATCAAAAATTTCTTTTCTTTTGTTTGCTCATTTCCTCAGCCTAAGACTAATTTGCCACACTTTCAAGGCTTTGGGTTTTTTTTTTTTGGGGGGGGGGGGGGGGACACCACACTGGGACCTTTATTCCTCCAAGGTCTTATGCTCTCTTGCCTAGGCTTTGATATGTACATGACCACAGGTACTCCCCTCTGCCCTAGAGTTATGAGGATGGTCCCTGCTCAGCTATCTTAGTATGGAAGCCCGAACTGCAACCTGGATCTAAGAGGTCTGCCCAGGGAGAGCAGAGAGACTTCTGCAGTCTCCTCTGATCCCCTTACCATCTGTGGACTGCGCTCTGGATGTGCAGGCTGGCTTCCCTGATTCCCGCTGCAAGTTCTTACTGCAGGGTTGTTCTGAGGCTAGTACTCCTCACTCCACAATCATTCTGGTGCAGCAGAGTTCTCTCACCACCCTTTAAAGCTGTTCCCAGTGATCCTTGGGCTGCTCTGCACTGTGGCCATGGCTGTTTTCTAACCCCCAGTCCTGGTGAAACATGCCTTTCCTGTGAAACTTCTAAGTTATCTTGGACTGGGAAATTGTATCACTCAGTCTTTTTGTGGCTTCTGCTCCTCTAAATTTTGGCTAGTCATAATTTGATGGCTTTTGGAATTTTGGGGGAAAGGAGTTTCTGGGAAATCCTGCCTTCAATGTTGCCATCTTGGCTCCACCCAAATTGATCCTTTTTTTTTAAAAGGTTTTTGCAAGGCAAATGGAGTTAAGTGGCTTGCCCAAGGCCACATGGCTAGGTAATTATTTAAGTGTCTGAGACTGGATTTGAACCCAGGTGCTCCTGACTCCAGGGCCGGTGCTTTATCCACTGCACCACCTAGCCTCCCCTATCCAAACTGATTCTTAATGGAATAAAATAGGGATCCAATTAATCACAGTTTGGGTCTGAGCAGTAGTAGACTGCTGCTTGATTCCTCTATTATTGGCCAACAGGAAAGCTATGCTAGCCCAGAGTGATAGAACTGCAGGTTCCTCTTTGGTCTGGTTATTCCTTTGCAGTAGGAATTCAGACTGGGCTAAAAGCTGGAACTAAGACTGTATTCTGTTTCTGGCCTCTTGGTCCTGCTGCTGCTTGCTTCTGAATTTTTCTTCCTCAGTATACCATCCAGGATTCACAATTGCTCCTGGAATTACTATGGAATGTTACCCCCTAGGTACAAGTCCACTTCCAAGTTCACTCTGGGTCTGTGACCTGAAACAGAGGATGGGTGTGACAAAGTTGTCCCCTTTTCCTATTGTGATGTTCCAGTAAGGACTTGGGACCTCTCCCTATGGTGACCTGGGCTCAGAAAAAAATCACTCATTGTTACTTCTTTTTTGGGGGAGTGTGGGGATATTTTACCTATTGCCATATATATTCAGTGTACTTTCTAGGTCTAGTTGTCTTTTTTTTTTCTTTTCTTCTTTTCTTATGGTTTTTGCAAGGCAATGGGGTTAAGTGATCTGCCCAAGGTCACACAGCTAGGTAATAAATATTAAGTGGCTGAGGTCGAATTTGAACTCAGGTCCCCCTGACTCCAGGGCTGGTCTCTAGCCACTGTGCCACCTAGCTGCCCCTCTAGGTCTATTTGAAAGAGCTTTGTTGTCCTTCCAGCCACTCCACCTCCTCCCATTACATCTCTCATTCACTTCACCCCCATATAGAAAACTTGTTAAAGTTGCCAAATCATGTGGATTATCCCTCCACTTGTATCCATTCCTTTCCTCCTCAACACTTTCACGTGCATATCTGTGTCCACACATGTGACTTGGCTCCACCTCCCCCATTACATCTTTTAACCCAAATGAAGACTATTTTACAAAGCTTTCCAAAGACTGTTTCTTGCCTAGCACTCATAAAGGGACTGTCTTGGTGTCCAAATAGCCTTCCCTAAGTCAAAGGCAAGAAAGAAAAAGGTAAAGAAAATCAAGTTTTGTTGTTTTATTAATCTTAGAAGGTCCCTACAAGTCTCTGAACACTTGGAACTGTCCATACGGGGATTAAGGACTGAGGGGGCAACTAGAAGTCACTCCACTTTCAGGTGAAAACTCTTCTAGGATTCCTTCAGAGTGGGAGAGCTATCCAACTGGGGTTCAGACAAAAATCTCTGTGCACTTCTCCACATTTTTTTAGTCACTTCAGTCATGTATGACTCTGTAATCCCATTTGGGGTTTTCTTAGCAGAGATACTGGAGTGGTTTGCAATGGCACTTCTCCATTTTACAGATGAGGAAACTGGGACAAACACACAAGGGGAAGTGACTTGCCCAGGGTGACACAGTTTGTGAGTGTCTGAGATCAGATTTAAATTCATGAAGATGAGTCTTCTTGACTCCAGTCCTGGTATTCTACTCATCGCACCAAAGACAAGGAAAAATTTTAAATTTTTAAATTAAATTTTAAATTAAATTTTTAAATTAAAATTTCCCCATAGGACCTCTTAGCATAGGTGATTAGTCTCCTTGGAAGTCCAAACAATTTTCTTCTGGATTCTTATGCCTCCAACTTTCTCCAGGAGACCACTGTCATTGTAGTCCTTCATACTGTTTTTTTATTGGTATTTTATTTTTCCAAATACATGCTATAGAAGTTTTTCAATATTTATCCATTTGCAAATTTCTAAGTTACTCATTTTTCTACTACCCTCCCTCCCTTCCCCAAGGTGGTGAACAGTCTGGTAAAAGTTGTACATGTACATTTGTGTTTAACAGATTTACATATTAGTCATTTTGTGTAAGAGGAATTAGGATTAAGGGGAAAGAAAGAAAATCATGAGATAGGAAAGAAAAACATAGAAGTTTTTAAAGAGTGAACATAGTGTATATTCAAACTCCATAGTTTTTTTTTGTTTAGCATCAGTTCATGTAATTCTTCCCATGCTTCTCTAAAGCCCAATCACTCACAGAGCAATAGTACTTCATAACATTCACATACCATAACTTGTCCATCTGTTCCCCAATTGATGGGCATTCCTTCAATTTCCAATTCTTTGCCATTTTGAAAAGAGCTGCTATATTTTTTAACAAGTGAGACTTTTCTTTTTATTTTGAATTTTTTTGGCTATAGGTCAATACCGGGGTTGTTAGGTTGAAGGGCATGTTCAGTTTTATTGCTCCATGGGCATGGTTCCAGAACTTCTTGCCTTTTTGCAGCACCTCCTCAGTGAGGCATCAGTGAGGATCTTCTCAGACAGTGTATTTGACATTATTTATTTTCATGACAATGCAGGTTCTGGTGATATGGAAGGACTTCAAAATGGATCTGAAGTCAGGGGAAGCAGCTTTGATGTAGTAGAGATCAGAATCAGAGAAGTTGGTTTGATTCGAAGTCTGCTCCTTACAGTCTTTTTGACCATGAATAAGTCATTCCCTTTTGATGTGCCTCAGTTTCCATATACATAAGATAAGGGATGTTTCCTGAAGATAGCAGCTGGTCTGCTTGCTCTTCTCTGAACACAGTTCTCCATCTCCTCTCTCCTTGTCTTTGAATAAGTTGTCTAATGCCCCATATCCATCACCACTTCAACTTGGCTTCTCTCAATTCCTGGCATCCTTCAAGGCTCAGTGATGCACAGGAAGATTTTACTGACCATGTTAGCTGTCAGTGCTTCCTCCTTTCTTAGATCTTTATATATATATATATATATATATATATATATATATATATACATATTTATAGTTATGTCACATGTGTAGACACAGATATGCATGTGAAAGTACTGAGGAGGGAAGGAATGGATACATGGTATGTGATGGAGGGAGAATCCACATGATTTGACAACTTTATCAAGTTTTCTATATGGGGGTTGAGGTGAATGAGAGAGGTGTCAGATGACACCAAGGTTGGGAACCAGGGTGACAGGTTTGGGATTAGAGTGCTCATGAAAATGAGTCACTTCTAAAAGGAAGTAAAAATAACCTTACTAATAATAATGGATTAGAAAAAGAATGCTAATTCAAATTAAATGGTACTCTTCTGTTCCACATTCACATTGATCCACAATCTTAGGCTAGAAAAGTAACTCAGAAGAAAAGAAGCCTCATAGACTGGGGTTTTTATGCCAAAAATTCTGACGCTAACCTACTAGGCTAAGTACATCCCAAGGATGGACTCATGGACAGGTAGCTCAGAGGCTTTCTAGTCCAATATTCTCCCTTTACAGTTGAAGAAACTGAGGCTGAGCGGTTGTGACTTGTCCAAGGTCACAGAAGTAATATCAGAGGTGGAATCTCTGCCTCCTTGAAGGAGATTCAGCTCAACCTGCATAAAAACAGATGACATTCCCACTATACACTAGATCAGAAATAGGAATTTCAGAGCAAGGCCCAGCTAGAGATGATGAGATCCATTTTGAACATATTGAATTTGAGGTGACAATGATACAAATGAATATATCTGACATACAGTTGGGAGATATGGCAATACAGTTCAAGAGAAACCGGGGGTGGGAGAGATAGACTCAGAAATCATTGTCATAGAGATGATAATTGAACAGTCAGGATTTCCAAGGAAGAATAGAGAAAAAGGAGGATTTAGGATGGAGTCTTAGCAGAGACCTAAGCTAGGGGGTTGGGAGAGAGAATAATCTAGTAAATAATCTAGTAAAGGAAAGCTGGGTCTTGAAAAGAAGAAAAGAGAAGATGAGGGACATAAAATGCCCGGAATCTGGAAATGGAGGGTTTGTGTGAGGAACATAAAGGTCAGTGTCACTAAAGCTCACAAAAACATGGGGGAGAAATGTGGGAAAAGGCTGGAAAGGTCTTTGTGGAAAGGAGGGGGCTGGTTTCTGAAGGTCTTGGGATAATTTTTTATTTGAATCTGGAGGGATAAGGAGCCACTTTGGTCCCACAGTGTGGTAGAGCCAGCTCTGTCCACTATACCAACCTGCCTTCTTTCCTTATGTGAAAGCCTGTGAAACTTTTGCTTGGGTGTTTCCTAAAAATGTCCTTTGTCTAAATTAAATATGTTAATGAATCAAAGAACTCAAGGGAGAAGAGAGTACCTGGAAGTAGATGTTTTAGCAGTAACAAAAAATAGTAAAAAAGTGAAGATGGGTACCAGGAAAAGGCCATTGGATTTAGCAGTTGATTCTTGGTTGAGAGACAGAAAGTTGTTTCAAATAATGGTGGGGTCAATAGATTGTTAAGGGGCTGAGTTCACATGCACATTATGTGAGTATGTGTGTATGGTGTGTAATGCAGACAGTGAATATAAGCTATGCCTTCTAGAGTTCTAGCTATATTTTGAAGAAATGGCAGGGGCCAGGGAGGACCTAGTCAGTTGAGAAACATTAAGAGCTAAGTGTTAGGGACACAAGGAAAGGCAAACATAACTGCTATTCTCAAGAAGCTTGTATTCTACTGGGATATGAGATGGCATGCAAACACCATGTTCAGTGTTAAATAGGAGGCAATTTCAGAGGGAAGGAACTGGAAAAAAAAAACCCTTAGAAGATAAAATTTGAGCAGACTTAAGGGACACCAGAAGGTCTAGATGAGGTGGGAAAACCTTCTTGGCATGGTCTGGGTCAGAAAATGGAAGGTCCCATGCAAGGAAGTGTATCTGAATGGTAAGAAGTCAGGTTGGGGATGTTTTGAAGTGAAGACTGAAGACCTGAGGGCTAGGGAATGACAGAAGATGTGAAGTCCTGGACAGGATGAAATCAGAGGGATTCACTCTCCATGGCAAGAAGAAAGGCCATCTTACTCTCTGAACTCAGAGCAAAGGAGGAAGATGCATGTAAAGATGAGAGGGAGAACTTGAAGATGGGGAAAGAGCTGAGACATTTGCCTTGACACCTCAGATATGAAGTCTTAATGGACCTAACTGAATCGCCTTTCTTCTCTGCCTTCTCCCTCCCACTGTATGATGTGTGTGTGTGTGTGTGGCCAAAGCACCAACATGTACAATAATTTCCGTGATATAAGTAGGAGAAGTCAGTATCCCATTAGAAGACAGAAAGCTAAGGAAACTAAGGCCTAGAAGGGTCCAGTGATTTGTCTAGAGTTGCCTGACTACTGGAGAGTTACAATGGGGAAGCTGTGTGGTGAACAGAGGAGAATGCAGTACTGAGAAATAGAACTGGTTTCAAACTCACATCCATTACTTTCTACCTGTGTGAACTTAGGTAAATCACAAATCTTTGTGGACATCAATTTCCCCTTCTGTAAAATAAAGACATTGGTCTAAATTGTCTCTAAGGTCTCTTTCAAGTAAGTTATAATCTTAGGGCCCAGGTCTCCTCCTTTGAAAACTCTTGGGGGGGGGGGCGGAGCCAAGATGGCGACAAGAAAGGATTGAGTCTTAGGAGCTCTCTGATAAAATTCATCAGCTAAGGACTCTAACTAAACTTTCGAGAGACAGAACCCACAAAGGGTCCCAGTGAGGCAGTTCTCCCACTCAAGGTAACCTGGAAAAGAGCAGAAAGGCTCTGCTCCCCGGGGTCGGAGGGGCGGCCCACCAGAGCCAAAGAACCTCAGCCTCCCGGAGGCAGCCCCAGGGCGCTGGGAGCCTCAGCTCACAACAGCGGGGGAGTCTCCTGAGCTGCACCCTGAGGAGCACCGGGCACAAAGTGGGGGAACAGCAGGGGACCTCTGCTAGAGCAAGCACGTGGAGCCCAGCCCTCAGGGCACACAGCAAGCAGCATCTTCTTTCCCCAGCCCTGATCCAGGAAACAGAAGCAGGCTGAGCCGGTAAGCAGGAGCCCCCAGGGCATGAGCCCATTCAGCTGAGGGAGGGGAGTGAAGAGAGACTGCCTAGCTCTGTCCTCTGCCCCTGAAACAGGACTCTGGGGCTCTGACCACATTCAGATCCTGACCCCAGTCTAGGCCCCCCCATAGAACAGCAGCCCCCCCCCCACATCAGCCCCTTGGCAGAGGGGGGCACTTATGGCCATTCACAGACCAGGAGGGAGGACAGAACCTCACACACTGAGACCCTTGTGGGAGTGTCCTAAAAGCTCAAGAAACACCCCAAACCAGGCCCAGGCTGGGAAAATGAGCAAGCAGAGAAACAAAAAGAAGACTATTGAGAAATATTTTGCAAATGAGCCCAAGAAGGATCAAAATACTCAGTCTGAAGATGAGGAAGCACAAGCTCCTGCATCTAAAGACTCTAAGAAAAACAGAAATTGGGCTCAGGCTATGATAGAGCTCAAAAAAGACTTTGAAAATCAAATGAGGGAGTTGGAAGAAAAACTGGGAAAAGAAAGGAGAGAGATGCAGGAAAAACATGAAAATGAAGTCAGCAGCTTAGTCAAGGAAATCCAAAAAAATGCTGAAGAAAATAGCATGCTAAAAACCAGCTTAGGTCAAATGGACAGAACAGTTCCAAAAGTTATTGAGAAGAATGCTTTAAAAAGCAAAATTGGCCAGATGGAAAAAGAGATAAGAAAACTCTCTGAGGAGAACAAATCCTTCAGACAAAGAATAGAATTCAGGGAGATTGATGAATTTAACAGGAATCAGGAATCAATACTTCAAAACCAAAAAAATGAAAAATTAAAAGAAAATGTGAAATATCTCATTGAAAAAACAACTGATATGGAAAACAGACTTAGGAAAGATAATTTAAAAATTATTGGAATACCTGAAAGTCATGATCAGGAAAAGAGCCTTGACATTTTCAAAGAATTACTACAGGAAAATTGCCCTGGTATTCTAGAAGCAGAGGGCAAAATAGAAATGGAGAGAATCCACCGATCCTCCCGAGAAAGAGATCCCAAAAAACCAACCCCCAGGAATATTATAGCCAAGTTCCAGAACTCCCAAGTCAAAGAGAAAATATTACAAGCAGCCAGAAGGACACAGTTCAAATGTCATGGAGCTGCAGTCAGGATCACACAGGACTTAGCAGCAACTACATTGGAAGCTTGTAGGGCTTGGAATACAATATACCGGAAGGCAAGAGAGCTTAGGATGCAGCCAAGAATGAACTACCCAGCAAGGCTGAATGTCCTCTTCCAGGGAAAAAGATGGACTTTCAATGAACCAGGGGAATTTCAAATGTTCCTTTTGGAATAGCCAGAGCTGAACAGAAGGTTTGATCTTCAGATACAGGACTCAGGTGAAGCATGGAGAGTGGAGGAGAGGGGGAAAATATGAGGGACTTGATGAACTGCATGTATAGAAAAATGATACTGATAATACTCATATGAACCTTCTCAGTTAATAGAGCAGGTAGAGACAGCTTTTATAGTTGAAGCACAGGAGAAAGCTGAATTCGAAGATAAAATATGGTGTAAAAATGGAGTCAATAGAAAAAAAGGGAAATGGAATGGGAGAAAGAAAAAGGAGAGGGGGAATAGTCCAAGATATTTCACATAAGATTTTTTTTTATTACAATGAGCTATTGCAATGATATGGAAGGGGGGAGGCAAGGGGGAATGAGGGAAACTTTGCTCTCATCAGAGATGGCTAGGAGAGGAAACAGCAAATATACTCAATGGGGTATAGGTATCTGGAGTAAGAAGGAGGGGGGAGCAGGGGGAAGGGGTGGGGATGTGAATAAAGGAGAGGATGGACCATGGGGGGAGAGTGACCAGATATAACACATTTTCTTTCTTACTTCTTGCAAGGGGCTGGGAATGGAAGGCCTATCCAGGACCACAGGGCCAGGTGGATTCTGGGCCTAACGGGTGGCATGGAGGCTCAGGGCTTCTTGGCCCCGGGACCAGGGATCTGTCTGCTGTGCCACTCAGCTACCCTACAGCAGAGTCATAGTGAAAGGAGAGAGAAAATAGAGTACATGGTAGTGGAGAAATAAGAAAGGAGGGAGTTGGAAAAATATGGAAATAACTTTTGTGATGGATTTAAAAAGAATGAGATCCACCCATGACAGAGTTGTTGGTGTTGGAACAAAGACTCAAGCACATTTTTTGTTATGATTATTTGGGGGAGGGTGCAGGGCAAGTAGGGCTGGATGGCCTGCCTGGGGCCACATAGCAAGGTGATCTTTGGGTGTCTGGGGCCGGATTTGGACCCAGGTGCTCCTGGCTCAAGGGCCAATGCTCTGTCTGCCACCCAGCCACCCCTACTATTATTACTTTTTTATTTTATTTTGGGTCTTTTTTTTCTTTCTTTCTTTTTTGGTTTTTGCAGGGCAGTGGGGATCGGGTGGCTTGCATGTCACACGGCTGGGTGATTGTAAAAAAAAAATTTGTACAAAATGAGAATAAAAAAAATAAATTTAAAAAGAAAACTCTTTCAGGGTTCCCAGGGTAAAGAAGTTTGCATGGAAGATTAGGAGAATGGGAGGGGCAGGGGTGGTTGTCTACAAGGGCTAACTCTTGACCACTGTGGGTACCCCCTTCTTAGAGGTCAGTGAACAGGGGTCCCATGAGCACCTGTCTGATTGATTATAGGGGAAATTCTTTTGGCTTGCCATAGGCTGAACCAGAGACTGCTAAGGTTCCTTCCAATTCTAAAATTAGGTGGTTCTGCAATCCTTCGGGAGGAGTTTAAAATGTTGGTATGGGAAATCCAGAGAGGACACATCGAGTTTAAACTTCTGTTTTGAAATTTTATTGGATCATCTTGACACAAAATCATTACAGCAGCTTGTGGTATGTTTCTCTTTTCTTTGTAAGGGAATGTTGATAGCAAATAAATTCTTTAATATAACACATCATACAGTCTCAAAATTCTAGAATCACCGCACAGGATTCTGAAATAGAGAATACTCTACATGCTAAAGTGACAGTTTTATCCATGAAAAAAGAAAATGTGAATTTCCATTTATTAAGGACCATTATCTTTGACGACAGTTTTCATTCAATATGCTCAGTCTTTAGCACAAGCTGGTTATCCCAAACGTTACCAGCCAACTGAGCTGCTGCCCACCAATTCCTGGTGTAGACAAGTGCAATCAGGTAACAAATAATGCTTTTTAGATCCCAACACCCATTTCATTGATGCTGCTAAGGAAGGGCTCCTTGCAGACACGCCATTTCACACCAGGAGCTTATTGCAAAGAAGCCCAGGGCTTCCCTCATTGTGTACACACTGAGGCCAATGAAGAGGGCCTGGGCTTCCTTCCTAGCACACATACACACCGACTTGGGGAAGTTACTACATGGACCTACTGGTCTCACAATTTCCACCTGGAGGGTGGCTGGTAATACTTAAGCCTATGGAATGGCATTTCAAGTATTACCAAGAACATTTAAGTGCAAACAACCTGAGTTTGTCCCTTTCTTTCTGGACACCCTTCTGACAGCTGCAGTTGCACCAGGTTGAAAAACCACAGTTCCAGGAATGAGATGAGAGGAAGGGGCTTTAAAATACACTTCTAAAATTGGCATAGAACCTCAAAACTCCACACCCTCCCCTGAAACAAGACTGAACAGAGTTTGATGGGGACATCATCAAGAGCAAGAACAATCAAATCCCTTTTTGCCATCAATGATTCTCTTTGATTACTTCCCATTGTCACCAGCAGAACCACCACCATCCTTTCTCCCTAGGCAGCTCTCAGCAACAGCTGAGATTTCCAGGAGCCTGTTGGGCTCTTCCTACCAGCCACTCTGATGGAAAAATCAGCACTGTGACAAGATTGGTGAGGAACAAGGGGAAATGATCCACCACTACATCTTTTATACACTGGGTTTGGGGACAAGTGAAAACTTCAAAGGTGGGGGGGATGAGACTTGAAGTTTAAAAGTTTTTCCTGCCAAGGACACAAAGACATCCACACTCAGACATAAGACACACTCCCACCCCCACCCCCACACATCCCTTTGGACTTCCAGTTCCTTTGCTACATTCTCTCTTTTCAATGGTGTGAGATTTTGGTGGATTTTATAGGAGTATATCAGTAAAAAATCACTAGAAGGGGATATATCATTGTGCAGATTTTGTGATGAACAAGGGAGGGGGAAAAACGGAATTTAACTCTTTTCAGCCCCTAGGCTTTGCTCCAAAGTAGAAGTCCAAATCAGTTGAAAACTGTATTTCCCCTTCCCTCCTCCTCCACTCCCTGCCACACTTCTCAACCCATTCTCCAATTACTCAAAAATCAAAATCCAGTATGTGTACAGCAAAGGGTTCAGGGAGGCTCCAGACCACATACCGGCCAGTCACATACAAGCTCTTCCTCACTCTCCTGAAGGGAAGTTCTGCAGACTTGTCTTAAGTTACCTTCTTAAGAAGTGACAGACACAGCTACTGCCAGGGGGTCCATCTGTGGCTATTCAGGGGTTCTAGCACCCAAAATTAGGAGGAAGAAGGAATATACCTAGACTATGGGAAACAGCTGGATACAGAGACACTGGGCAGTTCTTGGACTTCAGAAAGTTTCAAGGCTGGAAAGGGTTATTGCTACAGTTGGTAAAAAGGTTCAAAGTGAAAAAATTTTAAAATTAAAGAAACCAATGTAACCTACAGCCTGGGGATGTCTATACTGCAGGTGACTGTGACATTAAATTAAGAGCACATGCCCAGTCTAGAACATGCGGATAAGGAAGAAATGGAACACTTGGAAGCTGTCCTTGGTGCGTCTTCTGCAGGGCGGCATCAGGGGTCATTCAACACTTTGCCAAGGTTTCTTTCATCTCATCTAACAAATTGCTGAGTAGAGTGGGGTCACTGCATTTCCCATCCACAGATACAGAATTCTCTCCCTGCAAAGGAAAAGAAAAGTTGTGAGCCACTGCCCCTCTAAGTAGTGGGGGTCCTGGGTTGGGGCCAGAGTTCAGAAGAGAACAGCTGCTCTGCCGCTAGAGGCTGGGCTCTGGTTGCTCCTCTGTTGCAGTTCTAGACTCTCAGGATGGGGAATCTCACCTTCTTCACCAGCAGGCAGACGTGGTGTCCTTGGATAGAACGGCTGTACATGGAGGCGCAGGAATCGACTCGCTCCACAACTGCAACACATGAAATAACCCCCATCATGGTCAACTTCATTCAGCAACACTCTACACTCCTAGACAGAGAAGTCTTTCTAGGGTTGATGTCCCTGACAACTGCCAAGGCTCAGGGAAGATGGAAGGAGATGCCAGGAGTGCTACAAGTCAGGTCATAAAGTAAAGCAGCTTCTGGATTCAATGAGCAAAGAGAAATTTTCACATTTTTCAAGGTGTCACAGTGGATAGAGTATTCAACCTGGAGTCAGGAAGAAATGAATTCAAATCTGCTACCAGATAATTACTATCATGTGACCTTGGGTTAAGTCACTTCATCTGTCTGCTTCAGTTTGTTCTTCTGTGAAATGGGGTCACAATACATTATACTTACCTCAGGATTGTTGAGAATTGTTGTGAGAATCAAATGAAAGCATATTTGTAAAGTGTTTTGAAAACCTTAAAGCATTATGTAAATGCTATTATTACTTTTACTTGTAATGAAAAATCTTCAGCTCAAACATAAGGTTACCCTCACTTAATGATGGATGGATATCTGGAGTATTTCAATACACCAAGAATGAGAAACTGAAAACACAATCCTCACCCCTAGAGGCAAAGATGGCAGTCTCCTTGAGCCAAAAATGGTGGGTTTTTTATATACATACATTATTAATGAGAAAAAATATCTCATTCTCCAAGCTCTGAAGGAGATCAGTTTATCTGTATCACAGGGAATGCTGGGGAATGGATGGTGATGCTTCAGTCTTCAAGCCTTGCAGAGAGGCTTTGTCCCAGTGACCTGCCACCTTTAGAAGCACTGTTTCTCCTCCTTCATTCATTCATTCAAACACTTACATAATGACTGCTAGGTACAAGCCCGAAACTCTAGTGGTACTCAAATGGCTAAGACATAAGCCCCTGCCTTCAATCTAGTAGTGGCTGGAAGACACATAGACTAAAAAGGATAAGGTGGAGTATGGTATTCTGATGTGGGGGTGATCTAAAATGACCCTTGAAAATTGAGGAGGATTTTAGTAGGCAGAAACTGGGAGCAGAGGGAGGGAGTATGGCATTGGGAGTCCTAAGAGCATGAGGAAAAGATACTGCAATCATTTAATTCAATCCTTTCATTTTATAAAAAAGAGGGGGGAAAGGACTTGTCCAAGGTAACAAAGCTTTTCTGTAATTTTCACATGCAATGAGCTTTTTTGATTTCAAAACCAGTGTTCTTTCCTCTATATCAGGATGTTCTGCAGACAAAGGCAGGGAGCATAAAAAGCCCACAGTGTGCGGGGAGAGGGTGGTAAACAGAACATCTTTCTCGGCTGAGGCATAGGAGGCTGAATAGGGAGATCCTGGGAGTCCATTTAAGGAAGATATGAAGGGGCCAGAGTATAGAGACAAGACTAAGTTAGGTGGACTGTGTAGAACCACAGAAAGTTTAGGAAAGAGGCACTGATGTGATGAAAGCTGAATTACAGGCAAGGAATCAGAACCAGAAAGCAAAAAGGAACCTAGGCTAAGTGGGAAGATGAATGAAGAAGTGACTATACTGATCCAGTATCTAGATGGTAGAAACAATGGGAAAAGAATGGGACTTAGTGGGGCAGCTAGGTGGTACAATGGATAGAGGACCAGCCCTGGAGTCAGGAGGACCTAAGTTCAAATGTGGCCTCAGACATACATTTATAATTGCCTAGCTATGTGACCCAGGCAAGTCACTCCTAACCCCATTGCCTTAAAAAAAAAAAAAAAAAAAAATAGAATGGGACTTGATGATTGAGTGGATATTATAGATAGGAGTTATAGAAAGAATCTAATATGATGCTAATATTTTGAACTAATGTGATGATAGAGATGATATATATTTGTTACTTTTGAATGTTATTTTATTTTTTCCAATTACATACAAAGATAAGTTTACAACATTCATCCTTTTCTAAGATTTTGAATTGAATACTTTTCTGCCTTTCTCCTTTCCCTCTCCTTCCTCATGACACCAAGTAATCTGATATAGTATACACATACCGTATTTCCATATTAGTCATGTTGTGAAAGAATAATCAAAACTAAAGGGGGAAAAAAACTTAGAAAAAAACATAAAATAAGTTTTAAAAAGTGGAAATAGTATGCTTTTGACCTGTATATAAACTCCATAGTTCTTTCTGGAAGGTATTTTCCATCAACACCATGTTGCTTAATGTGTATAATGTTCTCCTGGTTCTGTTCAACTTCAGCTTCTTTCCAAGTTTTTCTGAAGTAAGTCCCCAGCTCAGAATTTCTTACAGAATAGTACTCCACCACATTTATAAACCATAATTTGTTTAGTCTTCCCTAATTAATGAGTATCCCTTCGATTTCCAATTCTTTGACAATATAGAGCTGCTATAAATATTTTATTAAATGTGAGTCTTTTTAAAAAAAAACATGGAAATCAGATATTATTTAAATTTATTCCTATCTCTCTTTCCAGTAATTTGCCAAAGCAATAAACAAATATTACAATAAGTAGTTATAAGGGAATTTTTTAAATTTTAGGCCATTATTTGTTAAATATGGATTTTTTAATGGTTTCAAGGATGAAAAATCATTTTCTGCAGCTAATATCTTAGATTCAACAATGACAGTTCTAACTCTAGATAGTATTAATTGAAGTGTTCATCCTGAAAAGTGTCATGGTAGGAATACAATTCTCAGTGTTTGCATGAACTCTTATGAAAAAATAATCATCAAAGGAAACAAGGAATAGAAGCAATTACAAAAAGATACAATAGGTAACTGATTATGTGAAATTGAAAAGCTCCACACAAAATTAAGATAAAAAGAGAAGTGAATGGGGAAAGAATTGAGGAAAAAATAATTGTATCAAATTTCTCTGATAATAATTTGACAACCAAGATACATAAATAATTAGGAAATAGTCATTTCCCAATAGATATGTTGTCAAGCAGTTTTGACACTTCTGAAAATTTTCTTAAAAGATTTGCTATTTACAACCATATGAAAAAATTCTCCAATTCATAAATAATAAGAGAAATGCAAATCAAAACAACCTAAGGTTTCACTTTACACTAGGAAAATTGGCAATTATCAGTGCTGGATAGAATGTGAAATAATAACTACACCAATACATTATTGGTGGACCTGTAAAATTGTACAATGAAAGCAATCTGAAATTATACAAATAAAATGACTAAAATATCCATGCAGATTGAATCAAAGACTCCATTACTGGCTTTATTTCCCAAGGAAGTCATTAGTAAGAAGAAAGACCTCATATACACTGGTACTTTTTATCATAGCAAAGAACTGGAAACAAAGTAGACATTTGACAAATGGCTAAATAAAATCTTAGTACAAGAATGTAAAGGAATATTACTATGCTTCAAGAAATAATGTATGTAGGGGGCAGCTAAGTGGTACAGTGGATAAAGCACTGGCCTTAGAGTCAGGAATACCTGGGTTCAAGTCTGGGCTCAGACACTTAATAATTACCTAGCTGTGTGGCCTTGGGCAAGCCACTTAACCCCATTTGCCTTGAAAAAAAAAAAGAAAATGTATGTGATGAATACACAGAAACATGGAAAGACTTATATGAACAGATATAAGGTGAACTAACAGAACCAAGAAAACAGCATACAAAATAACCACAACAATGTAAATATAAAGAATTATTCATGCAAAAAAAAGTGCTGTTAACAAAATTACAAAGATCATACAGAACTTGAATGAAAAGATATGAGAATGGGGTGGCTAGGTGGCACAGTGGATAGAGCACCGGCCCTGGAGTCAGGAGTACCTGAGTTCAAATCCGGCCTCTGACACTTAATAAGTACCTAGCTGTTTGGCCTTGGGCAAGCCACTTAAGACCATTGCCTTGCAAGAAAAAAAGGAAAGATATGAGAAGGGAACCCCTGCCCCACAAAAAAAAGACAGCTTTTCATGGAGGTGGGAGGTCTTACTAGCATTACACATAGAATAGTTTTTGAATTTTTTTCAATGCACTGACTCATTACTCTGACTTTTTCTTTTAACTCTCTAAAAAAATACTATTTCCTATATGAGATGACTCTCTGGAAAGGAGGAGGGATACTTGGGATAACAAATGATGTAAGAAGGAGAAGTCATCAGTAAAAATTTACTTAAAAAGATTAGCCATTTACACAGTATATTAGGGAGGTAGGGGAAAACACAGAACTGGGGACTATGGGACAGATGATGAATACACAGGCTCACACATGCTTGATATGGTTGGGGCAAGTTCAACAGATTTAATTTCAAGATGGATTATTTTTATTTCCAACTGTAACTTTTTCAAATAAAATACTGACTAAAGAAAATAGATTTCTTTAGCCTGGAGAAAAGAAAAATGGGGAGGGGGAAAACTTAGATGGAAGACATATGGTAGCTCTCTTCAAGTATAATCAAGGGTCATGAAGAGGAGGAATTAGATTTGTTCTTTTTAGCTCTACAGGGTAGAATTGGAACCAATGAAAAGAAATCAAAGAGAGGGAGGTTTTAGATTGATTTAAAGAAAATCATTGGGCTAGACATTTAATTTCAATTTCTTCATCAGTAAAATGAGAGTGTTGTACTAGATAATATCTTAAGTTCCTTTCAGCTCCAAATCCATAAGCTTAAGATCTTTAGTTTAGAAAGAACCCAAATCATGTGTCTTCTTCAAAACAGGAACCATTCCAATGGAGGAAAGCAAATAAATGACCTATTATGAAATTTATTAAATTTATTAAAAGTTGGTGGGGGAAAAAACTTAAAAAATTTCCCCAAGTCACAATTAGTAAAAGAGGTAAAATAAACTTACCTGAAAAGTGATGGTGAAAACAAATCTTCGCCAATAGGTGTTGGAAAGAAATGCTAATTCCATCAACTTTTATGGAATTCATGCTCAGCTCTCCAGACTCCAGCAGCTTGGCAAAAGCATCACTGTCCCAAAAATACAAAGTGGGGAGGGAAAGACAATAAAGAGAATGTACTGAATGCACATTCTTGCCTCCCCAGATAGTACATGATCAATTTCCCCCTACCCCCCCCAAAAAGAATTGTAACAAGAATAAAAAGCAGCAAAGGATCAAATATTAAAAGATATAGTACTTTTATTAAAAACAAATATATAGTGCTTTTCCTTCCAAGGCAAGGAGACAACAGACTTGGAGGCTGAAGGGTATCCCCAAGTGACCCATCTGAGATATTATGGAACAAACCTTCCTGCTGACAGGTTACAAACTTTCATACTAATTTTAGAGATAAGAACTCTTTCTAGAAAAAGGTCAAAATGTCATTTAAAAGGAAGATCATGAGAAACTTCAAATTAATGTTACCTAAAGCCATTGTGATTCCTTTAACAAAACAATATGGGAGACAAATGAATTAGAGGGAAAAATAAAAAGGGCTTGTGACTAGCAAGATACACTAGGTTCATGCAACGAGCAGGGTATCTAGAGTCAAAGCTCAGCCGGACACACAGAGCCAAAGCAAAAGCCCAGGTGAGGAGTAGCGGAACAGGAAGCTGTGAGGGAGGTCAGAGCTGCTGCCCTTGTTACCCACTTACCTATAGCAAGGTGTGGTGATCAAGTATGAGGTGCAGCTGAAGTGTAATTTGAAATCTAGCTTTTCATGGGTGGAGCCTTCGTCATTCTGCAACAGGCCAAAGGAAATGAGATGAATAGAGGCCAGAGGCTCAGCAGAAGGGAGATCCTGGGGATGCCCTCAAGATCCCCAGGTTCCAGCACCATCCCCACAGCAGGGCTGGGTCTCCTACACAAATGAAGGAGGCCCACAGCTCAAGGGCAGGCACAGCCCTGTTATTCCACTGAAGTTGTGGGAAGGGAGTACAGGGGAGGAGGACACAGGCTTTATATTTTTAAAATTCATTTCCTGGGCATATCAAAATTATATGGCTAAAAAGCAGTTTTAGAAAGTAAAATGACCATAATACCCTCATAAATTCTTTTGAACCTTCTCTTTGGCTAAATAGCCTGCTGGACTCCTTTAAATCCAGAAAGATTTAGATTTTCCTCTCTCTTTTTTTTTTAAAGTTAAAATGGACCCCAGTTACCTCAGGCAAGGCCAAGTTTAAGGAGGAGCCCAGCAGCCCCAAGCTGGTTCTCCTGTAGGCAGGTTCACCCATCACAGCTGATCTGCTCAGTTTAAATTGGGGCCAAGCAACAACAATGAAAAAGCAAACAACCTGGCTTGGGTTCAATTGCTCTGGAGGTGGGGGTCCCTTTGGAGGGTTCAGCTGGCAAGTGAAATGAGACAGGTGAAATGCTGTTCCAGAGAAGCCCTTTAAAGCAATGCTTTCTAGATGCAAACTCCAAAGCCCATATAGTTCAGATGTGATGCAAAACAGAGTTTAAAGCTGCACTTACTTTGACTATAAAGGACAACGTCCCTTTTAGCTTCTGGGCCATGATGATGCTCTGAACAGTAAACACAAACTGGGCTTCATTAGAGATTCCTGACATGGAGAGAGATGGGTGAGGGAAAAAGAAATGAGACGCCAAGAGAAGCAGGGTGTGTGAAAATCACAGGGTGATGAGACAGGGAGACACAGTTCCCATCTACAGAATGTGTTTATTGAGAGATTAAACTCCATAAAATGAAGAAGGACAGAAAGGAGGAAGGAAGGACCTTAATCTTCCCCAGGGCCCATCCTTAATATGTTCTCGTTACAGACCCCATCCCCGGCTTCTATCTGAGATAAGAATACTGCCCTCCATTTAGTACAGGTGATGGTGAGGAAGAACAAAGTCAGATATTTTGTACTAGACAAATTCTGGGTTGTTTTGTTTGAAGGTTTGTTTTTTGAGGCAGCTCCAACTGTCCTATCTTGTGGCAAACTAGGAAACTAATATTCTGAGTCTAAATCAATGTCTCAAAACTTAGTTGTTAATGATTACATATTTACTTAAATCTAAACATAATAAGAAGCAGCTACATTTGTATAGTATTCGTGGGCTTTTAAGAAGCACCATACAATACATTTTAGGAACACTTCTGAGAGGCAGGGGAGTTGGAATGGTGATGGTAAAGGAGGCAGCTAGGTGGCTCCAACACTGGACCTAGAATCAGGAAGACCCAAGTTCAAACCTGGCTTTAGACACTTAATAGCTGTGTGACTCCAGGCAAGTCACAATTTCTATTAGTTTTAATCCCTAGAAGAAGGAAATGATAAAATACTCCAGTATCTTTGCCACGAAAATCCCAAGGACAGTACTGGCATGCAGTGGTCCAAGGGGTCCTGAAGAATTGGAAATGACTGAACAGTAGTAGGAAGATCATAGTTTCTGAGACTGAGGACCAAGGCTCAGATCCTTGCTCTGTTTCTTACTACCTGCAAAGCTTTGGGTAAGCCAGTACTCCTTTGGGGGCCTTAGATTTTGTATTTTAAAATTAGTAGGCTGGACTAAAGAACTGAAAGGTGTCTTGTGGGCCTATAACACTTTGTCAGTCTGTACGTGTGTGTGTGTGTGTGTGTGTGTGTGTGTGTGTGTGTGGTTGTTTCCCCAGGCTTCCCAAATTTTGTTTAAACTAGGTTTTGAAAATGATAATTTTTGAAAAATGATAGACCTGTAACAAATCCCAAGAATACATTTCTTAAGCTTTTCAGAGGCATGAATCTTCACATGATGATTCTTTCATATATTTCTCTTATGGGTTTACCATAACAGGCCTCCCATGAAACAAGATGGGATCTGCTGATATTCATAAAAATGAAATATCATTCAGCATGATAATCAATCCTAACTTCATATTCAAACCAACTGAAATAACTTCAGTAACACTTTCTTTTAGAAGAATGACACCTGATAAGGCAGTACCGTACAGATTCAGAACTGATTTGAGTTTTGGTTTTGCTACTAACTGTGGGACAATACATAAATCACTTCCCCTCACTAGGCCTCTGGAAAATGAAATGATCTGAATAAATGATTACTTTAGTCCCTTCCAACTTCAAGTCTTATGAGGCTTCTGAATTCTGGAAAACATCATCCAGATTTTTTTTTACCTAGTTTGACATAAGTTTTCTACTTGTTTTTCTTCCCTTGTAAACTGGAGGAAAAGAATCTGGCTCCTAAATTTTGGGGATATCTTCGAGATCTAGAGCAAATATATTGGTAAAAAAATGGCAAATAAAGAAAGAATACTGGCCTTGAAGTCAGCAGACCTAAATTTGAATTTTGGTTCCTGTGTTTACTCCATAACCATGAGTAAATTCCTTTCCCTCTCAGGATCAGTATCCTCATTAGTAGGATGGGGATAAGAACACTTGTAAAAGCTTGTGAGAGAAAAGCACTTTGTAAAACTTAAAGTATACTGAATATGAACTAAAATTTAATAAACAGATGTAGTGATCATGTTGTGATGATTAATTTATTGCACATTCAGGTGAGAACTGAGTTTTCATGATATAATATCAGCAGTTTGAATTTGTATACTTGGACAGTCAGTCAATCAACAATTACTAAGTGCTGACTGTATGTGAGTTGTTATACTAAGGACTTGGGATACAAAGTCTTGTAATGGTGCTACAGGAGACAAGTTGGTCAGACAGGAAACCTGCTATAACTGGAAGACTTGTTAAACATCAATGGGATCTCTGGGTTTTACAAAAGGAATGACTTTCAGTGATTCAGTACTACACTAGCATGAAATGCCTTTCAGTGGGGCATCTTTGGATAGGATCTGCTGCCAGGGTTTTCAAGGTTCCAAGTCCTTTCACACATATTTTGCTATTTAGCCTGGGATGCCAGTTCCAAGCTTTTCCTTAGTTGCAGTTCATGTGGGCCCTCCTAAACCCCTCAAAAAAGATGAACTCTAGCTTTAGATTGCTTACCAGGGGGCAGCTGGAAAGGCACAGGGACTCCATCATGGACTGAGGCGCCTTCTGGCCGAGACATTTTGGTGTTCAGAGAATCCAGAACATTTAATTCCATGCTTTTCAGGAAGCTGTCACTCTTGTTTTCAAAAATCACGGACACAGTCACTTGACTATCCTTCTGAAGATTGCCTTGAATGTCATATGTCTACAAACAGCCAAGATAGAAAGAAGTTCTATAAATTGTCTTTGGTATTTAATAAGTCCAGGATAAAAGTTAAAGTAAGATAAGTAGAAATAACAGGGTGGGGGGGGGGGGCGCAGAAATTCCAATAGACTGGTCTAAATATAGGCTTGTTGTCACATTCAATTCTTTGTGGCTCCCATATGAGGTTCTCTTGGCAAAGATACTGGAATGGTTTGCCATTTCCTTCTACAGCTCATTTTATGGAAGAGGAAACTGAGGCAAATACTGACTTGCTCAGGGTTACACAGCTAGTAAAGTGTCTGGGGCCAGATTTGAATTAAGGAAGATGGGTCTTCCTGACTCCAGTCCCAGCACTCTATCACTGTGCCACCTAGCTGCCTCAATAAAAGCTGTATTTTACTTCAAAATATAATGTGGTTTGTATAAATTTTCAGTGAAGATTGTGAAAAAAAGTAAATAATTTCAAAAAATCATTTTAGAGATACAGCAAATATCAGGGGACATTCTATATGCTGATTATGAGTACACTGACTGTCCCTTTCCAAGTCTTATTCACTTACTCTAAAATGAGATCGCTGAAAAGAAAAAAAAAATGCACATTTCCACAGAAAAATAATGTCAATTAAACATAGCAATTAGGTTTCATCTACCAAAAAAAAAGATGTAGGCTATATAAAAATCAAGGAAATTGTGACCTGATCACTTCTTTTGATTACTAGCAACATACATTCTTGTGAGACTTTTAATGAGAAGACAAGTATATCCCCTTGTTGAAGACCTGAAGCTCATCCCAACCAAAATTTGCTGATCTCAGCAGAACAGATGGTGCTCTTTGTACTAAGATCAAAAATTTTTTAAAAATTATATTTATTCAGTGCATAGAGTACTGGCCCTGGAGTCAGGAGGACCTGAGTTCAAATCTGACCTCAGACACTTAATAATTACCTAGCTGTGTGGCCGTGGGCAAGCCACTTAACCCCACTGCTTTGCAAAAACCTAAAAAAAAATATTATTTATGAAGGCAATGGGTTAAATGGGTCAAATGACTTGCCCAAGATCTCTATCCACTGAGCCACCTAGCTGCCCCCAAATTTTTTTCTCCTTGACCATACTGGTGGTCAAATTACTCACCATTTTAATGAAAGAATTTTCAGCTAGAAGGCAGTAACTGGACATAGGCTAGGGGAAAATAAAGAAAACATTTTCAGTATAGAAAGCTTTTGGAAGGTAAAGAAATCTAAGCCTCTTATCATTTGCTAACAAATCTTGTTGACGACCTCCAAGTTTGAAGTGGAAAACACAACTTAGCCTCACAAAACATATTAAAGGGATATTGCATCACAATTTAAGGGGAATGAACAAAATAACCTTGAGCTATATGGCTGCTTTGAATTTAGGAAGTATCCTAGCTTGGGATTGAGAGACTCAACAGAAACTCTACTATCCTTGATACACAATGTTTGTAGACACTCCTTTGTTTCCCTTCACACAGCCATGGATGTAGTTCAGGTCCTCCTGAAATCCCTCCTGGTACCACCTCAAGAAGCCTCTGAACTGGCTTTCTCTATCTACCTTAAGCCTCGGTCCACAAAGGAACTTTGTCCCAACTAAATAAAGTAATTGCATCCAGGTCAGAATATGAATTCTACTTCTTAAGCATTTAAAGCCCTTCCTCACTTTCCAGCTCTATGACATCTTCCTTGCCTTTTCACATAATACATCTAGCCAAAACTAACCTTTGTGCTGCTCAATATACAACAGGTTCCCCTCTGCTCCCATGAGGCCTTCTGATCTTCCACATCCCCCAGCTCAAGGCTTTCTGGTCCATTTGTTTTTATATGTATATGTATATGTATATCTGTATAAGCAACCAGTTTATCTCATATGTTCTCTCTCATGTAGGAAGGGCTTAATAAATGCTTACTTATTGTTTATCCACAGAACCATGGAAAATTTCCTAACCAAACCATCACAAGCTACTAAGAGGCATGTAGGCCCTGAATTATGTCTGAATCCTGGCTCCTCCCTTTATTATTGTTACTTAGTCTTTTGGAGTTTCCATCTTCTCATCTGTCATAGCAGGATAATAATACTTGCCCTACTCGGTCTTCCAGGGGATATGTGAAGTAAGGGCTAGAAATACAAATTTTCACAATAATACTCAAATCATCTCTGCAAGATAAAAGTAAGTTGGCAGAGGTAGCCCAGGGAACCATTCTGAGTAGGTACTAAATCAGAACTTCCTGTGAGGATTAAAAAACTGCTGAGGTCAAATTTCCTTTTTTCCCTTAAGCCAAAATCAGATCATGTCTGTGGTTAACCTGCTGCTGGGTAAATTCCAGTTGGTTGTAAGTGCTCACCACTGCCTCCCCCCACCCAGGGGAGCTCATGTCCATTCCCAGCTTCTAGCAGGGTCTAAGAATCTTAAGTACCCCCTTACCGGGAGAGGCTCGTCATCAAGGGTGCCATTTTGTATAGCCTCCACTTGTTCATTTTCACTTGGATGCTTCTTCTTTTTGGATTTCTTTTTGTCCTTGGACTTCTCTTCCTTTTCCTTCTTATGCTTTTTCTTCTTATGTTTAGAGGATTTCTAGACCAAAAAGTGTCAATAATAAATTATTATTGTAGTTCCTCATAGTTAAAACTTCAACATTTATGGAAGAGTGACTAATATCTCTATAAATTAAATTTCTGACACAACTGTAAAGCATTAAATTCCAGAGAAAATTCTGCCTTTCTTTCGCTTTCACCCTATATCATTAGAGCCCTACCTCCTCATCCTGAGATTCTGTCATGTCTTTCCTGGACTTAAAAATCCTTCAGTAGTTCCAGGATGTCTCCAGAATAATGAATCTTTTATCTGATGAAGTTTTCACTAGGCTTATCTCATTCTATGCCCCTCAACTTGCTGTACCTCAGCCAGATTAGATTGAATGATGAAGCAGAAAACATTCTGTATTTTCCCATTTTTGAGCTATCACTTCCCAGCTCCCAGAATCTCTGAGTTAGAAGAGATTAGTTAATAACAGACCTTACTCATCAAAGGGGATCAAGTCCAACCCAAACCTGAAGAGAAATCTATTCTACAATACAACTGGCATGGCTTTCCCTTAAAGATCTCCAGGAAGAAAAAACTCACTTTATCTCCTGAAGCAGCCCCACTGTGCACTTTTTAATAGCTCTAATTGTTAGGAAAATTCTCCTTTCATCAAAATTGAAGTTCCTTCATTTTGACTTTCATTTCCAGTTTTTCTCTCTGAGGCCAAGTAGAAAAAGTCTAATATTTCTTTCATATTAGATAGCTATCATATACTTGAAGGTAGCAATCATGCTCTCCCTGAAACTGTTTCTAAATTATACATCCTCATCCCATCCTAGCTACCCTCCTCTGATTGCTTTCTAGCTTATCAATGAACTTCCCAAAAGGTGGCCCCCAGTATGAAACACAATATGCTAAGTCTATCTAAGACAGATGGCAGGACCACCTCCTCCCAAGACTACATTAGCTTGGGAGTACCATATTATACTGCTAACTGTTCCCTTTATGGGAAGTCTGCACAGCCCAGGCAGTGTGGCCCTTAGGTCATCTGTGATGCTCTGAATTTCTAAAAAAAGTTGTGTTCTCAACAGTAGTTTGCCTTTTTCTTTGCAAGAGTTATAGAAGTCTATCATCCAACCATTATATATTTATTTTGAGATTATCTTCAATTTTTAAAAATTAAATTAAAAAATTAACCAAAAAACTATTTCCTTTTTCTCCCACCTCCCTTCACTGGGGGTAAAAAGAAGGTAGAAAAAAACAAAACAACTTTCTGATTAGCCACGTTCAAAAAAAAAATGTCTCACATGCATCCTAAGACCATCACCTCCGTCAGGAGGATAGCATGTTTTTTCAAAATCTGGAATTGCCATTAGTTATTGCATTTATCAAAATACATAAACCAAAATTCTAACCAACATTTATTAAGAACACATTAAAAACAAGACGATGTAAAAAAAAAGTCTCTATTTGCATAGTAGTGATGTTTACTTACCTTTTCTTCATCATCATCTTCATCTTCTCTCTCTTCTTTTTTAGGTTCCTCATAGTCTTCAGTATTTACAGTGGATTCACTCTGTGCAAGAGGATAAAAAGTTTGTTTAAACCAATGAACCAGATACAAACAATATTTGTAATCCCATGTTGGAATATGTATGTAGCTAATGGATCTATGGGGGCAAACATACCCTATTTAAATAAAAAAGAAGAAAGCACAATAATACTTTTAGGAAGCCTTATTTCCTCCTGTAAAGCTAACCTTTTCCCCTTATTGGAGCTTTACTCTTTAGTCTTATATACTTCAAATAATTCATAAGCTAGCAGCAGCCCTACTTTTAATATTTAAAGTGAAATAGACAGGTTTTCAAACCTACTTCCCAAGTATGATTCTCTTTATTGTTTTGTTTTGGTTTTTTTTTTTTTTTGCAAGGCAATGGGGTTAAGTGGCTTGCCCAAGGTCACACAGCCAGGAAATTATTAAGTGTCTGAGGCCAGATTTGAACTCAGGTACTCCTGACTCCAAGGCCGGTGCTTTATCCACTACACCACCTAGCCAACCCTGTTTTGTTTTGTTTTTTTTGCAAGGCAAATGGGGTTAAGTGACTTGCTCAAGGTCACATGGCTAGGTAATTATTAAGTATCTGAGGTCACATTTGAACTCAGGTCCTCCTGAATCCAGGGCCAGTACTCTAGCCACTCACCCCCAGTATGATTCTCTTAATCAATTCAATTAACATTTATTAAGCACCAATGTGCCTATTTTGTTGTGAAATACCAAGAAATTCAAAAGATGATGATCAAGTTTTTTCCTTTTAAAGTCCTCTTGTTAACATTAATTCTGGAGGGAAAGTACCCTGATGACAAATAAGCTTTCATTTTTGGAGGGGGGGGGTCAAAAAAGCTTGTATTATATTTTTCCAATTGCATGAAAAGATAGTTTTCAACATTCATCCTTTTGCAAGCTTTTGAAGTTACACTTTTTTCTACCACCTCCAGTCCCTCAGCAGTGAACAATCTAATATAGATTGCACGTGTACAACCGTGTTTAACATTTTTCCATAATAGTCATGATGTGAAAAAAGAATTAGATTCAAGAAGAAAAAGAAAAACTATGAGAGAAAAACAACATAAAAGAAGTTTTAAAAAGTGAACATAGGATGCTCTGCTCTGCATTCAGACTCCACAGTTTTTTCTCTGGATATGCATGGTATTTTCCATAACAGTTCTCTCAGGATTGTCCATGATCGTTAACTGCTGACAGGAGTTAAGCACATCATAGCTGATTATTGCATAATGTTGCTAATAATATGTACAATATTCTCCTGGTTCTGTTCATTACACTCAGCATCACTTTTTTTTTTTTTTTTTTTTTTTTAGGTTTTTGCAAGGCAAATAAGTGGCTTGCCCAAAGCCACACAGCTAGGTAATTATTAAGTGTCTGAGACGGGATTTGAACCCAGGTACTCCTGACTCCAAGGCCAGTGCTTTATCCACTCAGCATCACTTCTTGCAAATCTTACCAGGCTTTTCCAAAGTCTGGTCATTCATAATTTTATTCATCATATTCATATGCCATAACTTTTTCAGCCATTCTCCAACTGATTAGCATCCCCTCAATTTCCAATTCTTTGCCAGAGCTACTATTAATATTTTTGTACATGTGTGTATTTTCCCCTTTTTCTATGATCTCTTCAGAATGCAGACCTAGCAGTAGTATTGCTGGATTAAAGGGTATACAAGTTTTTTTGTTCTTTGGGCATAGTTCCAAATTGCTCTCCAGAATGGTTGAATCAGTTCACAACTCCAGCAACAGTGACTGCTGCCCCAGGTTTCCCATGCAACACTGATTATTGTTCTTTCTTATCATTTTAGCCAATCTGATACATCTATTGTGGTACTTCAGAGTGGTTTTAATTTTAAGCTTTAATATTTAGAAAAAGATTTGAAGTATGAAATTAAGGGCTCATGGATTTTCTCAAAAAGTTATGAACTGAATTAAGAACACTGAGGGGGTGGAGCCAAGATGGCGACAAGAGAGGATCCTCTCTTAGGCACTCTCTCATAAAACTTATAAACTAAGGACTCTAACTAAATTTTCGGGAAGACAGAACCCACAGAGGGACCCGGTGAGGCAGTTCTCCTACTCAAGGAAACCTGGAAAAGAGAAGAAAGGCTTGGCTCCACTGGGTTGGAGGGGCAGCCCGCCAGAGGGATGGCCTGCCAGAGTGAAAGAACTTCAGCCTCCCGGAGGCAGCCCCAGGGTGCTGGGGGCCACTGAGCCATGGGGGAGTTTCCTGACCTATGCCCCGGGGAGTACCTGGCACAAACTGGGGGAACAGCTAAGGACCTCTGCCAGAGCAAGCATGTGAAGCCTAGCCCTCAGGGCACACAGCCAAGGCAGTCCTGATCCAGGAAACAGAAGCAGGCTGAGCCGGTAAGCAGGAGCCCCCAGGGCATGAGCCCATTGAGCCAAGGGAGGGGAGTGAAGAGAGAGACTGCCTAGCTCTGTCCTCTGCCCCTGGAACAGGACTCTGGGGCTCTGACCACATTCAGATCCTGATCCCAGTCTAGGCCCCCCCATAGAACAGCAGGGCCCCCCCACCTCAGCCATGTGGCACTTATGGTCATCCACAGACCAGGAGGGAGGACAGAGCCTCACACACTGAGATCCTTGTGGGAGTGTCCCAAAAGCTCAGGAAGCACCCCCAAAACAGGCTTAGGCTGGGAAAATGAGCAAGCAGAGAAAAAAGAGGAACACCATTGAGAAATATTTTGCCTGTGAGCCAAAGAAGCAACAAAACACTCAGTCTGAAGATGAGGAAGCACAAGCTCCTGCATTAAAAGACTCCAGAAAAACAGAAATTGGGCTCAGGCTATGACAGAGCTCAAAAAAGACTTTGAAAATCAAATGAGGGAGTTAGAAGAAAAACTAGGAAAAGAAATGAGAGAGATGCAGGAAAAACATGAAAATGAAGTCAATAGCTTAGTCAAGGAAATCAAAAAAAAATGCTGAAGAAAATAGCATGCTAAAAACCATCTAAGGTCAATTGGATAAAACAGTTCAAAAAGTTATTGAGGAAAAGAATGCTTTAAAAAGCAGAATTGGCCAGATGGAAAAAGAAGTAAGAAAGCTCTCTGAGGAAAACAAATCCTTCAGAAAAAGAATAGAACTCAGGGAGATTGCTGAATTTACGAGAAATCAGGACTCAATACTTCAAAACCAAAAGAATGAAATATTAGAAATGTGAAACATCTCATTGAAAAAATAACTGATATGGAAAACAGATTTAGGAAAGATAATTTAAAAATTATTGGAATACCTGAAAGTCATGATCAGGAAAACAGACTTGACATCATTTTCAAAGAATTACTACAGGAAAATTGCCCTGATATCCTAGAAGCAGAGAGCAAAATAGAAATGGAGAGAATCCACCAATCCCCCTGAGAAAGAGATCCCAAAAAACCAACCCCCCAGGAATATTATATCCAAGTTCCAGAACTCCCAAGTCAAAGAGAAAATATTACAAGCAGCCAGAACACAATTCAAATGCCATGGAGCTGCAATCAGGATCTCACAGGACTTAGCAGCAACTACATTAAAAGCTCGTAGGGCTTGGAATATAATATACCAGAAAGCAAAAGAACTTAAGGATGCAACTGAGAATCAACTATCCAGCAAAACTGAATGTCCTCTTCCAGGGAAAAAGACAGACTTTCAATGAACCAGGGGAATTTCAAATGTGCCTGTTGGAATGGCCAGAGCTGCACAGAAGGTTTGATCTTCAAATTCAGAACTCAGGTGAAGCATAGGGAGTGGAGGAGAAGAGGAAAATATGAGGGACTTAATGATGATGAACTACATGTATTCCTGTATAGAAAAATGACACTGATAATACTCATATGAACCTTCTCAATTAACAGAGCAGGTAGAAGATTTTATAGATGAAGCACAGGAGAAAGCTGAATTTGAAGATAAAAAATATGGTGTAAAAATGGAGTCAATAGAAAAAAAGGAAAATATAATGGGAGAAAGAAAAAGAAGAAAGGGAATAGGCCAAGATATTTCATATAATAAGATTTTTCTTTATTACAATGAGCTATTGCAATGATATGGAAGGGGGGAAGGCAAGGGGGAATGAGGGAATTTTTGCTCTCATCAGAGGTGGCTAGGAGAGGAATCAGCATATATACTCAATGGGATATAGACATGTGGAGTAAGAAGGAGAGGGGGGACAGGGGGAAGTGGGGGATGTGAGTGATGGAGGAGAGGATGGACCATGGGGGGAGAGTGGTCAGATATAACACATTTTCTTTTTTACTTCTTTCAAGGGGCTGGTATTGGAAGGCCTGTCCAGGACCATAGGGCCAGGTGGATGCTGGGCCTAAGGGGTAGTAGGGGGGCTCGGGGCCTCTTGTCCCCAGGGCCAGGGATCTCTGTCTGCTGCGCCACTCAGCTACAGCAGAGTCAGAGTGAAAGGAGAGAGAAAATATAGTACATGGTAGTGGAGAAATACCAAAGGAGGGAGTTGCGATCAGCAACAGCAATGGTGGACAAATATGGAAGTAACTTTTGTGATGGACTTATCATAAAGAATGTGATCCACCTGCGACAGAGTTGGTGGTGTTGGAACAAAGACTGAAGCCCATTTTTTATTATCATTATTTTGGGGGGGGGGTGCAAGGCAAATGGGGTTGGGTGGCCTGCCTGGGACCACAGCTATGTGGGTGAATGTTGTGTGTCTGAGGCCGGATTTGGACCCAGGTGCTCCTGGCTCAAGGGCCAGTGCTCTGTCTGTCACCCGGCTGCCCCTACTATTATTACTATTTTATTTTATTTTATTTTGGGTTTTTTTTTTCATCTTTGGTTTTTGCAGGGCAGTGGGGTTGGGGTGGCTTGCCTGTCACACAGCTGGGTGATTGCTGGGTGTATGGGGCCAGATATGGGCTCAGGTGCTCCTGGCTCCAGGGCTGATGCTCTGTCCACTGCGCCACCTGGCCATATCTACAATTATTACTATTATTTATTTTTAATTTTAATTTTTTTCTCTCTCCTTTATCACTCAAGCGAGTCTATATTTTTTGGGGGAGGGGGTATTTTGTTTACTCTTAAACAAGAATATTTTATTAAAGTATAAAAAAAATTTGTACAAAATGAGAATAAATATTAAATAAAAAAACTGAGGTAAAAAAAAGTTATGAACTAGTAGATTTCAGAAAAACCTGGAAAGAATTATGTGAACTGATACTAAATGAAGTGAGCAGAATCAGGAGAACACCATACACAATAACATTGTGCAATGATCAACTATGACAGACTTCTCAGCAACACAATAATCAAAAACAATTCTAAAAGACTTGTGATAGAAAATGCCAGTCAAGGGGCGGCTAGGTGGCATAGTGGATAAAGCACCAGCCCTGGAGTCAAGAGTACCTGGGTTCAAATCTGGTCTCAAGACACTTAATAATTACCTAGCTGTGTGGCCTTGGGCAAGCCACTTAACCCCATTTGCCTTACAAAAAAAAAAAACCTAAAGAAAAAAGAAAATGCCAGTCATATCCAGACAAAGACTATGGAATCTGAATGCAGATCATGGCATACCATTTTCACTTTTTTTCTGTTTGTTGGTTTTTCCCTTTTGTTCTGATTCCTCTTTTACAGAATAACTAATATGAAAATATGTGTAACATGATTGTGCAGGCAAAATCATATAACCAATTACTAACTATCTTGGGGGTGGGGGAAAGGGGGCAAAAATATTTTACAAAAATAAATGCTGAGGGGCAGCTAGGTGGTGCAGTGAATAGAGCACTGGCCCTGGAGTCAGGAGTACCTGAGTTCAAATCCATCCTCAGACACTTAATTACCTGTGTGACCTAGGGCAAGTCACTTAACCCCACTGCATTGCCCCCCCCATCAAATCAAAACAAAAATCAACGTGAAAAACTATCTTTACATGCAACTGGAAAACAACAATAAATGAACAAATGTTGAAGGATAAAAACTGGATCATAAATGGAAGAAACAGTTCCTTAAATATCAGAACTTTATTTGGAGGTGACCAATGAAGCAAGGATATGAAAGAAAAGGTGTCTAGTGTGAAAGACATTTTGCGATATAAGAGGAGGCACAGATGCTCATCCATAGATAATATGGCTTGTACCATCCTCACTGTCAATGTCATTGCCATACACCAGCCTTGTTTCCTCGTAAAGTCACATAACTTGTGGGACATGTGCCTGGGGAATATAATGAACTTCCTGACAATTCAACGGAGTCACTCACACTGCCAGTATCTCCTGACAGGGCTGTGTTTCCACTATTCTTAAGTTACGCCTTAAGAGAATGTGCTCCTATATCTTTAAGGGCCAGTCTGAGTGGGCTGGGTACACTTACAGGTGACTGTGCTGTGGAGGCAGCTATTGGAGCAGTAGAAAGCCAGAAGTCCAAGTCTTCTCCCTTGAATAAAGAAGAGATGAAATGTGAGCAGGAAAAATAAAGTCATGAGCTTTCTTTTTTTTCTTTAAGTTATTTATTTAGAATTTTACAATTTTGCCCCTAATCTCGCTTCCCTCCCCCCCCACTGAAGGCATTCTGTTAGTCTTTACATTGTTTTCATGGAATACATTTATCTAAGTTGAATATGATAAGAAAGAAATCATATCCTTAAGGGAAAAAAAAGTATAAGAGATAGCAAAATTATATAATAAGGTAACTTTTTTTTAAATTAAAGACAATAGTCTTTGGTCTGTGTTCAAACTCCACAATTCTTTCTCTGGATACAGATAGTATTATCTCTTGCATATACCCCCAAATTGTGCCTGATTGTTGCACTGATGGAATGAGCAAGTCCATTACGATTGATCATCACCCCCATGTTGCTGTTAGGGTGTATAATGTTCTTCGGGTTCTGCTCATCTCTGAGCTTTCTTTTTTATTTAAATATGAGAAGCTATTCAGTTTTTCTCCCTCATATCCTTTTAGGCCTTGATTTATCAAAATCGAGCAAAAGGTAGAAGAGAACTGATTATATTTCTATCCAGTTCCTAATTTATAAACATCCTTTTCATCTGGAATCCTTGACAGAATTGAGCAATCTTCCTCATCATTGCCCACTATCTCTAAAGATTTCCCTATGTTCCTTTTGTTCTCTCTTCTGAGGTGCTGCAGCCTCAAGAAGTGGTTCCTGCTTCCTACTCTTGACAGGCAAAAGAAAGGAGAAAGTAGGGCAAAGAACAGGAACAATTCAGCCAACCCCTCCTTGACTACCAGGGGCTTGTCTATAGTACCTTGGTTGTAATTCTGGAGGCAAATCCTACAAATTTACCTTAAGTCAAAAACAATCAAAAGTTTCTACTACGACTTGATTCTTCACATGTGAGCTAGGAGGCAGAAGTGGCTTGACAAGCTTTATAACTAAAATATTCACGATTTATAACTGCAGCTCACATTCTAGAACATTTTGAGCTTTACAAAATACTTTCCACACCCTAACCCTCTGAGGCAGACATTGCAGAGCTCTCCACATCATGAGTGATGGAAACAAGGTCCAGAGAGGATAAGCTTCCTAGCCTTACTCCCAACCTACCATGCCACCATGACTCAGCCAGTGGAGAGTTCAGGCATGGCAGATACTGGGAGGAAATAGAAAACAAAAAGTCTGCCTGCTTAGGGCCTGAGATGGCAAGAAACTAGAAAGAATTACCTTTTTCTCTTTTTCTTTCTCTTTTTTCTTTTCTTTTTCTCTTTCTTTTTCTTTGTGTTTCTTTTCTTTCTTTTTGGGTTTTTTGCTCTTCTTTTCTATCACAGGAATTTCTTCTTTTTCGGGGGATTTTGGGGTCTCTGCATTTCTATGTCTTTGGACTGGGAGTTTTTCACTATCTGCTAAGGGCCTTTAAAGAAAAAAGAAGGGTTAATATTTGGTGACCAAAACCATTCCAATTCCAGAATGTTCACTAGTTTCCCCAAAGTGTGTTCTCTATTGAAATACATATTTGCCAAGAGATCTTATTTATGCACCAGAGCTTCTGATATGTGTGTGTGTGTGTGTGTGTGTGTGTGTGTGTGTGTGCACGCACATGCATGCATTTTAGGTTTCCAAATAGGGATCCAAGAGGAATCTTTTATACCTAGGCTAGAGATCACTTTCTCATGCATGCATTTTAAAAACTACAGATTGACTATTTTTTCAACTATGAACTAACTTTATCTACTCACTTGAGGATAATGAAAGCACTTGCAAATCAAACAATACTTTCAAGAGAAACAGTGAAGGAATACTGTCTTAGATCCTCACAAGTCACATTATCGTTTTTTGGTTTTTTTGGCTTTTGCAAGGTAAATGGGGTTAAGTGGCCTGCCCAAGGCCACATAGCTAGGTAATTATTAAGTGTGTGAGGTCACATTTGAACCCAGGTACTCCTGACTCCAGGGCCAGTGCTTTATCCACTGCGCCACCTAGCCGCCCCAAGTCACATTATCCTTAAAGAGATGAGGGTAAAGAAGAAATACTCAAAACTTGAGATAACACAAACTGCCATACAAAGCAAGCTATGAAACAACATCTCAGTCTTTACCAGATGTATAAGACAAGTTATACCTACACATCAGAGGAAAGACTTGTATTTTCTTTTTCTCAGGTCTGGAAACTGGGGACTATAGTGAATAGGAAGCAAAATTCCTCCCTAACTAATCTGTCTGTGGAAGCAAGTGGTATGGTAAGTGGCATTAATCACCAGTTGGCATTCTAATTTAATGCCACATATCATGCAGACTCAAATACTCAGAATAACCTTTTTTTTAAAAAAAATAAGTTTAGGGCTTTGTATTTAAAAATAAACATTGAGATCAGCTTACATCTTAGGATAAAGATACAGCTGGGGGAAACCCATTTAGTACTCTCCTGGTTTAATGGCCAGTTCAATTCATTAACCCTTCTGAGTTGGCATTAATATAGTTTAAATCTTGTTTAGTATGTTGACAGCTAGTAAAGATGGCAGAAGGGAGCCTACTCTAATTTTACTTTAAAAGAAAGCACTGTAAACTCCCAAGGATCACTGCTGGTTTAACTAATTGGTAGTTATAGAACTACAACACATTTGGCTTCCTAGAAGGCTCACATCATAACTCTTGAGATGTGGTGACACTACATGTGATCCTAAGAAGCTGTAAAAAACTGTTTTGGGGGACCAAACCAATATTTTCAAAAAATGCTGAAATACTGGGATATCTTACCTGTGAGGCTTCCCTGAAACCAGACTGCATGTGGGTGTGAGATAGACATGACAATGTGAGCACAGAGAGAAAGAGAAAGAGAGAGGACAGAGGTTATGAGAACAAATGATGGACAGATAGGGGTCAATGGGTCTAAAGAAGTGAGAAAAGAATGGACAGAAATAGTATGAAGAACCAAGTATCTTCAACTGGGAACATCATTTAATTTGGAAACAGTTCTAATATGAAATTTCCCACAAATGTATACTTGGCTTTGGTTTAAGACTTTTGGTTTATGACTGCTCCTCTTAATTTCTAACATGAAGTTATGTTTCTCTGGTAATTTTCACAGAAAGCAACTGGAAAGTAGGAAAGGATTGTGAAGACAAAAAAGCCATTTAGGGTTAAAGAGTACTCAAAAAGAGTTCCCTTCTGCTGCCTGGTAGAAAAACAGGAATGCAGCATTTTTTTAATATGGAAAACCTAGGTAATGCTTGGACACTCATTTTCATGTGTAAAAAGGCATTTTCCATAAATTTACCCACTCTAAACAAACAGAAAACAGTTGGCCTGAAGCAGCTTGTAATATGGTTTCAATTTCAGTTGCAAAAATTGGCCAATAGGTGTATGGCTTAATTCCTTCCACCCCAGAATGCTAAGCAAATTTGTGGGGGTGGGGGTAGGGGTAATTTTTTGAAAGGCGATGGGCTAAGTAACTGGTTCAAGGTCACACAGCTAGATAATCATTAAATGTCGGATGCCACATTTGTTTGTTTGTTTTTATAGGTTTTTTGCAAGGCAGTGGGGTTAAGTGGCTTGCCCAAGGCCACACAGCTAGGTAATTATTAAGTGTCTGAGGCCAGATTTGAACTCAGATACTCCTGACTCCAGGGCTGGTGTTGTATCCACTGAGCTACCTAGCTGCCCCCGCCGATGCCACATTTGAAGTAAAGTCCTCCTCCTGACTCCAGGGCCAGTGCACTATCCACTGTGCCACCTAGCTGCCCCAAGCATGTATTTTTCAATGAGTGCCTGATAAGAGCTTTATTTCAAAGAAACAGTTCAACAATAAAACAGCTCTGGCTTTTACCAAACTTACTGGTATGAGAGAAACATTTTTTAAGCCTAGCAAACTAATACCAGTTACTGATAAAAGAGAAAAACTTCTATGCATTACCTTTGATGCTACTATTAGAACTGGCACAATGAAAATGACAATGCCTTTCATAAGAGATTCAGTCAGTTACAGCTAGAGTTAGAATGGGTGAGAATTTTTTAGGAAGAGCACAGAACCAAAACAAATTTAAAAAGAATAGTTTTCCAGATTATTATGGGAAGTTAACTTTATATTTTTTCCTCATTTTTTTTGTTTATTTATTTAAGGCAACGGGCTTAAGTGACTTGCCCAAGTCACACAGCTAGGCAATTATTAAGTGTCTGAGACCGGATTTGAACTCAGCTACTCCTAACTCCAGGGCCAGGGCCAGGGCCAGTGCTCTATCCACTGCGCCACCTAGCTGTCCCATATTTTTTCCTTAGAGTACAATCCATACCAAAAATGACAATGATTTGTATTTGTTATTTTTTTAAAATCTTTATTAATATAAGGCAATGGGGTTAAGAGTAACTTGCTGAAGGTCACACAGCCAGGCAACTGTTAAGTGTCTCAAGCTTGATTTGAACTCAGGGTCTCCTGACTCCAGGGCTGATGCTCAATCCACTGTGCCACCTAGCTATTCCCTGTATCTGTTCTTGGGACAAAATCCAGAATTCACAAATGAAGTGTTCATCAATCACAAAAGCTGACATTTATCCAATGCTTTAAGGTTTGCAAGAAGAGGCAGGATGCTGGAGGGAATCTAGACTGACCTGGAAGTTCGGAAGGTCTGAGGGATCTGGTCTAACATTTGCCATATTATATGACCATGGGTGAATCGCTTAGCCTCTCAGGCCTCTCAAGGAATTCTCTAAGATGACAAGTAATACACGAGGTGCTGCTCTGGATTGGTGAGAGATTTTCCATACTTGGGAGTTCTCTACAATTATATTCACTAGCTTCAATTTCCTAAGCCTTAGTTTCTTCACTTTCACAATGTGGAGAATAATGATACCACCTATTTAATTTTAAGTCATTGTGAAGTTCAATTGGGAATGCATCAAAGTGCTTTGTAAACTTTAGAGTGCTATATAAATTTAAGTAGCTACTGTTATTACAATATGGTACAGAGTAAAGAGTATACATTCACGGGTCAGAAGACCTGGGCTTAAATTCTACCTCTGACAAGGAGTGAATGTGCATTCACTCCTTGAGTTGGTCTTGACACTAAGAGGTGAGTCTCATCTTCCTCCACTGTAAATTGAGGGAGCTTGCCTGGCCTGGCCTTGGAAGTATCTTTAGTTTCTAGAGCTATGACCCTGTGATGTAATCTCAGGACGAGACCCTCAAAAAGAGTTTGCAGTGGACCTTGAAAGGGAAAGAAGACATTCTACTCTCTGTGGAGAAACTAGGGGACTAGGGACCCTGATGATGTTCATTGCTTAAAATCTCCAGGGCCTCATAAGATTCTGACCTTCATATCAAGAAAGGCCATACTGGTGGGATGAAAGAGGAGGTATCAAAATGTGGTGCTATTGGGGCAGCTCAGGGCACAGTGGATAGAGCATCGTCCCTGAATCAGGAGGACCTGAGTTCAAATCCGGTCTCAGACATCTAATATTAACCTAGTTGTGTGACCTTGGGCAATTAACTTAACCCAATGCTTTGCAAAAACAAAAGGTGATGCTATTAGAAGCCATGACGGTAATCATTACAAATAGCATGGACAGAATACTCAAGACCAATTCCATAACTGATTTGGCCCATGATCAGCCTGAGCATTTTCTTCACTGGGACTTAAACTGTTAAAGTTCTTCAATAACTAAAATATTTGTTTTGCTCAGAGTCTAAGGGGGTGACATGAGGGTGGGGTGGGGGCTAATACCCTTCCAGTGCAGAAAAAGATGAGCTTTATCTAGTTCTCTCTGTAGGAGCAGAACTAACTAGTAAAGGAAATTGGCTATCAGGGTTCTCTATCATTATCAAACTCTCTCTGAGGTAGTAGACTGGGGGAGCACAGTTTGGGAATATGGATTTAGGACAGCCAGAAGAACCTCAAGGGAAGCAACTTCACAGTTTTATTCTGCTGGGTCTGCTTTAAGATAAGCTGGCTGATAAACTCATACTGTACAGAGGAAAATCCCATAAAGGTTACCAGGTCCAATAAGAGGACAGTTATGATGTGTATATGTATGAGTTGGTTTTCTTTTAGGATTTTGCAAGGCAAATGGGGTCAAGTGGCTTGCCCAAGGACACACAGCTAGGTAATTATTAAGTGTCCGAGGCCAGATTTGAACTCAGGTACTCCTGACTCCAGGACCGGTGCTCTATCCACTGTGCTACCTAGCCGCTCCTGAGAATTTTTTTTTTTAAAGTTAAAGTTTAAAGTTAAGTTTTTAAAGTTAAAGTTAATAAATTAAAGTTTCTTTTTTAAAGAAAAAGCAAAAAATAAAACGATCAATGCTTTCAGATAATGAAGAAAACAAGAAAAATTTCTAATTTACCGGATGGACGCCTGTGTTCATTCTGGGCACATTTTTAGAAAGGATCAGGAGGGGCAGCTAGGTGGCGCAGTGGATAGAGCACCGGCCCTGGAGTCAGGAGGACCTGAGATCAAATCTGGCCTCGGACACTTAATAATTATCTAGCTGTGTGGCCTTGGGCAAGTCACTTGACCCCATTGCCTTGCCAAAAAACCTAAAAAAAAAAAGGATCAGGACATGTGGAAACACATTCAGAGAAGGATAATTAGAAAAATGAAAACAAATTGAAGGAATGAAGTAATTTTAACCTAGAGAAGAAATGATATGTGTTGTTCAATCATTTCAGTCACACCTGACTCTTCATGATCCTTTTTGGGAGATTTTTCTGGCAAAGATATTGGAGTGGGGGCAGCTAGGTGGCACAGTGGATAGAGCACTGGCCCTGGAGTCAGGAGTAGCTGAGTTCAAATCCAGGCTCAGACACTTAATAATTACCTAGCTGAGTGGCCTTGGGCAATCTGCTTAACCCCATTGCCTTGCAAAACAAAAACAAAAAAACAAAAAACAACAGCAACAACAAAGATACTGGAGTGGTTTGTCATTCCTTTCCCCAAAGGCCAGACTTAGTGTGCTCATAATTATGATTTTTAAATAAAGAGATGCCACACAGAAGAATGAGGAGGCTTTTTCCTGCTTTGCTCTAAATCAGGGCTGTCCAATCTTACTTTTAAAAGTTTTTATTGGGCAGCTAGGTGGCGCAATGGATAGAGCACCGGCCCTGGAGTCAGGAGTACCTGAGTTCAAATCAGGCTTAAGACACTTAATAATTACCTAGCTGCATGGCCTTGGGAAAGCCACTTAACCCCATTGCCTTGCAAAAAAAAAAACAAAAAACAAACCCTAATTAAAAAAGTTTTTATTGATATAGTAGACAATACATTTTGATTTGCCGTTTTAGTGAAAGCTCTGTGGTTAGCTCAGCTTTGTTTACTAAAGCATTTAATAAACTCACAGGAGGTTATATAAAATCACTCTGTGGGCAGCATTTTTGGACAGCTCTGCTCCAGATGACACAATTGAGAGGAATGAATGAAAATTACAGGGACACTTTCTATCCCAGAAAATGCCAGAAAATGGGACAGGGTGTACCTTATTAGGTAGTAAGCTCCCTATTCTTGAAGTTATTTGAGAATAGGCTTAAGTACTATGGATGATACAGAAAGGACTCAAGCATGAGGAAAGAGACTGAACTGGATAGACACAAATGACCCTTCTAACTTTATAGTTATGATTCAGGAATGCCTGAACTCTTCTATTCATAAAAGTTCCTAAATAATGGAAGTGCTTACTATATTTCCAGAAGCATTTCAACCAACAGGCAAAATGCCAAAAAATTCAATGTACTTACTTATCCAAATCTATATCCAGGGCCTTATAGGGATCATTGGGATCTTTGTCATCTTCGTCACTTGGAAGTGCATTCTAGGGGTTGGGCGAGGGAGGATTAGGGAGAAAGAAATAAAAGAGAGTCAGTCTGTTTATACATAAATCATCCTTTCTAACTAGGTCTAACTTCTGAAACCAAGGAGCCCCAATGACTCTAGTTTTATGTGGAAAGGCTGAAAGCTATCTAAACAGTTAATGCTCACATTTCCAAAGGCACACTTAGAAGGAAAGATTCCACTAAAGTGCTCAAGAAACCAACAGATAGCTGGATAGCAGCATTTATTGCTGAGACCCACAGATGGACATTCTATCCATATTATTTAGGAGAGTATTCTACCAAAACCAAATTAAATGATCACTTAAGCAGTGCCCCACATATGTTACAGACCTTCTACATAAACATGACTACTGAGTGAAATGTATGTTAAACTATTAGTGATGCAGCAGAAGGCAATGGATGAGGAAGCTATGTTGCTTAGCCAAAAGGTGTGATGTGGGTTTGTTACCAATCACAACTGACTCATTGCTTTCTCGTTCTTGCCTCTGGTTCGGTGTTTTCTCCCCATAAAGTATGACCCTTAAGGATGTCAAAATAGGAAAGGAAGCGGGAACAGCAGGACAATGTCATTCAGCAGGGTCCTGTTCTAGAAGAGAAGTCAGGACCTCAGACTGTGGTGACTCAGGTGAAGCTACAGAAACACAGACCTGGGGGAAAGTCAGCTGTACCTTAAATCAGTTAATTCTATACCTTATCCTGCAAAGATAACCACAGAATAAAATGAAGGGATGGGTAAAGGGATGTGCGGCATGCTAACCTCAGGCATCTCCTCAGTGATGATATCCACTTGCTGTGCAGGTGCTATGTCTTCATCACTTTCTGTGTGAAGTGAGTTGTGCCGGCGATGCTTGCCTTTCTTCTCCTTTTTCTGCTTTTTCTTTTTCTTATCTTTCTCAAGTTTTTGTTTATGTCTCCGTTCTTCTTCAAGCTTCACATACTGGTCTGACATAGGAATACCTATAATAGAGTACAATTACAGTTTTGAGGCCCAGAGCCTGTTAAGGACACTAAACTCAAGAATGATGAGGCACAAAGTTTCAAAGATATAAATGGCAAAAAACAGAGATGGCACAGAAGGGCTTATCCCCAACTCCCAAGTAAATCAAGAGCATGGCACTGTCATATACTGCTACCCTTCCTTTTGGTCTGTCTTTGCTTACTAATCCTTGTGCCTAGAATGGCTCCCTTCATGACCCTCTCCTCCCTCTATTTAAGTCCTTCCCCTCCTTCAGAAAGATTCAGCAGGAAACTCCAGGTGGAAGCATATTTTGATACCATCATTAGAGGTGAAAGGGTCTTCTCCCTCCTCAATAGTTCTTGGGATTTGGAGTGGACCTCCTCTCCCTGGTATCACCATTACATGTATATTTATTCCACACCACACCACCCCAGTTAGATTGTGGACACCTTCAAGAAAGGATGGTGCCCTACTCAGTATTGTACCGCTAATGTTTAACCCAGGTGCTAAAGGCAGATTTGCTGAACTTCCCTCCCTGTTGCCAGTCAAGTCGTAGCAGATCAACTCTCAGTCACAAGTTGTTAATGCAGGGAAGGCATTCATTTTGAGAACTGAGGGACAGAGAAAGTTGGTCTAGTGATATGGCCATGTTATAATATTTGCTAATTGCTTGCATTCTCAACTTCTTTGGGAGTAGCCAGAAGAATTACATATTACATACTCATAAATCTAGACCTAAAACAGACCCAAGGTACTTTCTATTTCAATGGGGAAAAAAAGTAAAGAATTCATGACAATTTTGAAAAAAATGTATAAAACACATAGATTCTGAATGTCATTAACACATGGTTTATTTATTTCATCCTTCAAAGTATCCTTATTTACTTCTCAGGTTTATCTACCCAAAAGTTTACTGAAACTCTTATTTCTTCCAAACAAATATGCTACAGAGTGATAAGTCAGATCATTTGCAAAGTGCCTTTAAGTTCTAAAATATGATCTATATTCTAAGATTCCTTGAAGTTCTGACAATGTATTTCATATAAAAAGATCCCTTTCAACACTGACATCCTATGAAGGCTTATGATACTGCCCTTAGATGATCTACTGTAGGATTCTGTTTGCTTGCAAGCTAGTAAAAAGAGCCAGGGTGAGTCAAGGGAACAGAGCAGAAGGATTTGACTCTTGGGACAAATTTTAACAGCCTTGATCTAGTCTGTTATCAATTCAACAAAACCATTCGTTCAGTTTATAACATATTCTTTACAATTTCAGGATAAACTGAGCTACAGGTTCCCCACTATAAAACTCTACTTTTGAAAATAAATCACAAGAATTATAATGATCAAACTGGTTTCAAAGAATAGCTTATCTTCCTCTCTTCTTTATAGAAGTTGGGGAATTAAGTCTTTTTAGTTGCATCCAACTCTTTGTGACCCCATTTGGGGTATTCTTGGCAAAGAGTGGTTTGCATTTCCTTTGCCAGCTCATTTTACAAATTAAAAAACTGATGGCTAAGTGACTCGCCCAGAGTCCCACAGCTAGTAGTGACTGAGGGAAAATCTGAACTCCGATCTTCTCAATGCCAGGTCCAGCACTCTATCCACTGCACCATACAGATGTAGGGATTTATGGAAATTAAATATTGTACATATTATCAGATTTAATGTGATGGTTTTGTTGAATTTCTTTTTGTTATAAGATATGGCTCCCTGAAAAGAGAAATATGTATGGAAATAAAGGTGATACAAACAGAAAAGATGTCAATTTAAAAAAAAAATAATTTTTTTTTTAATAAAAGGAAAGAAATTTTATGGGTCTATCACTTACACCCTGTCTTGGCTATCAGAATGGCACCATTCTGACTTTAAATTGTAGTTTTTTTGGACAAAATTCTTCTGACATAAAGCCAATAAATATATGAAACTATATTTCAAATTCAATTAAAATTCAAAAGAATTAAATCAATATTCATCAGTGCCAAGCTCCTATTGTAGTCTTTATTTTTCTGGCAATGATCATTCAAAACTGCTGAATAAGGCAGCTGGGTAACACAGTGGGTAGAGCACGAGTCCTGAAGTTAGGAGGATCTAAGCTATCATATACCTCCAGACCTTCATACTTACTAGCTGTGTGACCTTAGGCAAGTCACTTTATTTGATGCCTTGCCAAAAAAAAAAAATTTACATACCTCAAAAATCATAATGGAGGAGTAAAAGTTTCATTTTTTAATTTTTCAAAAATTAAAACTGTTATAATAGTTATTTCTCACTATAATTTGTGAAATTATTTTTAGCATTTGAACAAATTAATAATAATTAGTGGATTATTTAATTCAATAATTCATTAAGGACTCACTACTACAAAGGACAGTACCATATTCAGGGAGATATAAAGATTATTTGCTGTTTCTCCTTTTCAAGAGTGGAGAAGTACATTTTGGCCTTAATATCTTTTCATATCAATTGGCACAGAAGGCCCTTGATGTTCTATGTACTTTGCCAAGGCAGTCTCAATTCCAAATGGTGAAGTTTTTCTAGATTTCTCCATATCCTACTGACAGTATATTGAAAAAAGGAAACTGATGGGGAATTCCTTTTTGAACTCAGAGAAATGTAATCTTCCAGAGAAATTTAATTTTCCTCTTATGCAGAAATAAAAACAAAATCTATAAACTCTGTCTTTGACAGAACTGGGGGGGGGGGGGGCGGTATCCCACTTCTAACTGTCTGAGGCATACTTCATTGCTTTCTAAAACTCTTATTGGCCCAGGAAGTGGCATCTTTTAAGGGGGGGAAATTCTATAGCTTGAACACTTCTTTTTTGGAATAGTCTTATGCCTTCCTTGGGACAGGGGATTCCTAGTAAGTCTCCTCTCTCTGTAACTGGCAGTCTGAATTCTGGGGGCCATGGTAGGAAAGTGTGAAGGAGAGGTCAAATCATCTGGCCAGGATCATATGACTAACAAGCCAGGGGTAGGAGCTGACCAGGTCTTTCCAGTTGACTATCAATAATATCTTAACACTACTATTATAAAATTCTCTTCCTCTTTCTTCCTGTTAGAAAACTGAGCTGATTAGCTTGGACAGTTCTTGATGTCACTTTCATCTCAGCAACTCTACTAAAGCAAAGTTTCATTTATGACCCTGGCAATAGGGTGAATCTGAAGGTCTACAATTCTCCTGGTTTTTGGCATCAAGGAAAAATCAGAAATTCCAGTTTCTGGGGGCAGCTAGGTGGTACAGTGGATAGAGCACTGGCCCTGGAGTCAGGAGTACCTGAGTTCAAATCCGGCCTCAGACACTTAATAATTACTTAGCTGTGTGGACTTGGGCAAGTCACTTAACCCCATTGCCTTGAAAAAACTTAAAAAAAAAAAAGAAATTCAGTTTCTGAAAATAATGAAGATAAATCTTTAGCACACACTTGCCTGGAACCTTCAAGGGAACTGAGAGATCAATCTGGACCACAGGTATGTGCTCAACACCAGGTGTGTCCTGATACCGCTAGAAAAGAAAATTTCAAAAGAAATATTACAGAAAATAAACTAGACTAAGTAGTAAATAATAACATTACTTAATGTTAATTGACTAAAAGAATAAAGGACAAATCTTGAAGGTCATTAGGACATCAAAAAAACCCGCAGCTAATTATAATCTGCATATCCAAGTCTTTTATTGGGGAATGTTCTTTAGTGGTTTGGCTAAAATCTAAAAAAAAATTAATCAAAGGCCATCACTAAGAATTGAGTCTTGTATTTTAATTTGACCCAGAAAGGCAATCTGAATCCATGTGATGCAGAATGTTTTGAAAGCTTTAGAGAAAAGGTAATAGTCACAAAACCCAATGTAAACATACACTATGAGGCTTTTTTACATAATGGGCAGAGAAAACATGCTTGTCTTCAGAAAGTGAATGGAGAGCCATATCGGGAAAAAAGAAAAGTAATGGGGATGTCACATCCCTCACATGGAGGGCATCTCCTCAAGCCTGACTGTTTTCAAGTTCTCTAAGAGGATGGTTGTGCATAGGAATGAGATGAACTCCTAATAGGACAACAGGATCTCAAATATGGCTAAGAAAACTCAACTTTTCTGTGCTTCTGTCGCTTCATCTATCAGATGTCTAAAAACCAAAACCACCTTTCAAGAGTCTCTTTCCCACAGGGTGGTTTCCAAATCAGGGTGAGAGCTAGCAGGAACCTTGTGGATCAGTTCAAACAAGCCTGGGTCTTACTGAGGAGCGGTACTGCACTGATTTTACTGAGACTGTGAAGTTATATAACCTGTTCATGAGCACAAAGGCAGGAAGTGGCAGAGCCTGGAATCAAACCCAACGATTCTGACTCAAAATTTGCAATTCTACTGTACTAGGGGACCCCCTCTAAGTACTAAGGCTCAGATGAAATAATATATGTAGGAATGTATTTAAGATGAGCAAATCTTAATGTATTATGTGAATTTTATTGATAATTCTTTCTGTTTTTATTAGAAAAAATCATGGATAGCAACTGATAAGATATCAACTGATAAGATATCAACAACCAACTCATTCTAACTTTTGCATTTCTATAAAACCTTTATGGGAATAATTTACACAAATAACAAGAGTATCCCTGATGACAATATAAGAAGAGAACAGGCAAGTTTTCACAAAGGACATTTCATAACAGACCACATTTTAACATTCTCACAAATATTTAAAAGATGCAGAGAATGCAACCCTACTGTGCACATAATAAATAGATTAGAAGTAAGAACATGATTGATAGAACAACATGCATTCTGAAAGGCTCTCATCCAATGAAGCAACTGCCTTGCATGAATTAAGATTGTAAAAGATTTCTTGATAACAATGATTGGGGTCAGGCTTGAATAAGGAGAGCCGACTGAACTGCATTTGAATAATAGTACAGTGCTTTAAAAGAAACTCAGATTCTCCCTAAGGTAAACCCCATCTTTTAAATTCCAATGAACTTCTGGTGATGATTGTGAATAATTTCATATCACAATCTCCAAAAGATCAAAAGTTCAGGTTAATGAACAGAGATGAATGCTGTGCACAAATAAGCTGTTCTTTTATGCTACTTTTGACTATATGAACAACCATACACTATGACCAGATGGGATTTATTCTAGAAATGTAGGGCAGGTTCAATATTAAGAAAATTATTAGCATAATTGACCTTACCAATAACAAAACCAATAGAAATCATATTATTATGCTAATAGATGCAGAAGTTTTTGACAAAATGTAACATTAATTTCTTTTAAAAATACAAGAGGAGGGACAGCTAGGTGGTGCAGTGGATAGAGCACCAGTCCTGGAATCAGGAGAACCTGAGTTCAAATCCAGTTTCAGACACTTAATAATTACCTAGCTGTGTGACCTTGGGCAAGTCACTTAACCTCACTGCCTTGCCAAAAAAAAAGCCCATAAGAATAAAAGGAGTTTTCCTTCAAATGATAAATAATACCTATCTAAAATCATCAGCTAACATTATCTATAGAGAAGCCAGAAAGGCTGCCCATTATCACCACTATTATTCAGTATTATTCTAGAAATGCTAGCTATTGCAATAAGACAAGAAAACTGAAGGAATTAGAAGAGGCAATAAGGAAATAAGACTATCGACCTTTGCAGATGATATGATGGTATACTTAGAAAATCCTAAAAAATCAGCTAAAAAACTAGTTGAAAAAAATTACAACTTTAGCAGAGTTGTATTATAAATGTATATACATATATATATATGTGTGTGTGTGTGTGTGTGTGTGTGTGTGTGTGTTAAACAAACTAAATTATCAGCATTTCACTATATTACCAACAAAGTCCAGCAGCAAGAAACAGAGAAATCACCTTAAAAATAACTGCAGGCAATATAACTACATGAACATAAATACACAATACTTTTCACACAAATAAAGACAAATATAAACAATTAGAAAAATATTAACTGCTCATGGGTTGGCTGAACCAGTAATAAAAATGATAATGCTATCTAAATTAATTCACTTAATCAGTGTCATATCAATCATATTACCAAAAAAATAATTTCTATAGAGCTAGAAAAATCCTAATAAAATTCATATGGAAGAACAAGACTATCAAGAGAATAAATGAAAAAATGTAAAGAAAGGTACACTAGCCATACCAGATTTCAAACTGTATGATAAAATGGTAATAATGAAAACTATCTAGTTCTGGCTAAGAAATAAGAGTAGTAGATCAGTAAAATAGATTAGGTACACAAGATAGAGTAGTAAATGACCACAGTTATCTAGCATTTGATAAGTCCACAGATGCCAACTTATGGAACAAGCCTTCACTGACAAAAACTACTGGGAAATACGGAAAACAGTACAGAAGAAATATCTTACACCTTATACCAAGATTTTGTCAAAATAGATACAGGATTAAAACACAAAGGGTGATACCCTAAGCAAATTAGGAGAGCAAGGAATAGTTTATCTGTCAGATCTAGGGAGAATGGAAGAATTCAGGACCAAAAAAGAAACAGAGCATTACTACATGTAAAATGGATAATTTTGATTATATTAAAATCAATGCAACCAAGACTAGATGGAAAGCAGAAAACTGGGAAACAATTTTTACAGTAAATGTCTCTAATAAAAACATCATTTCTCAAATATTTAGAGAACTGATTTAAATTTATGAGAAACAAGTCATCCCCAATTGATAAATGGTCAAAGGATATAAATAGGAAGTTTTCAGATGAAGAAATCAAACTTATCTAGTCATACAAAAAATCCTCTAAATCATTATCCACTAGAGAAATATAAATTATTGTTGTTTGTCTTTCATTATCAAATCAGACCATGATGTCAAGAGAGGTGATGCCATGATAAGCATATGATTTGGATTTGAGTGAGGGGGTGCTGTGTTAAGGCACCAGTCTCACTTTCTCCTCCAGAGCCATCTGGATCCAATGACCAAATTATAAATCAGGATGACTGAAGACAATCAGGGTTAAATGACTTGCCCCAGGTCACACTGCTAGTAAGTGTCAAGAGCCAAGTGCCTGAGACTGGATTTCAATTCCTGTCCTCCTGACTCCAAGGCCAGTACTCTATCCACTGAAATACCTAGCTGCCCTTCTATTCAGCAAAATTTCCTTTGGCTTTTTGGCCTAAAACAATAAAACTTGTCACCTTGGTTCTGTTAACTATTAAACAAAAAAGGTAATTCATTTATTCAGAACTTTTGAAAGTCATACAAAACATGAATAAAAATGCAATGCTTATAAAGAGAAAATACATAGGATAATACTCATTCCACTACTGAAGAGTTACTTTTGGCCTTGGCTTATATACAGAAAGTAGTCTCATACTTACCTTTTGAGGTGACGGAGAACTTTTGATATAAAACGGATTGTTGGCCTGTTCCTGCTTCCGTGCTTCCCGACGCTGAGACACATTAAATATTACGCAAAAAGGAACAAACAAATGAAAATTGAATTTAGGGGCAGTGTATTTAAAGTATACCTGAGGGGCAGCTAAGTGGTGCAGTGAATAGAGCAATGGCTCTGGAGTCAGGAGGACCCGAGTTCAAATCCCATCTCAGATACTTAATAATTGCCTAGCTGTGTGACCTTGGGCGAGTCACTTAACTCCATTATCTTAAATAAATAAAAAAAATTTTTTAAAGTATACCTGAGGCATTTCTTGCCTGATTAATTTAGATATAAACTATTATGACCAATTCAATTTTCAGTATTATGTAAGAATAGCAAATATCAGGACTAAATTTTTTTTCACAAAAGGCAGATGAAAAATCTGAAAAGTTCAATTCGGTGTGACAAATTTACAAAATGCTTGCATGAAAACATGGCTCTTGTGTGTGCTAATCTTTTCCTTTTATGGAAAGGTGATATAATCAAAGTCAAAGATCTAGGAATCTTAAGACTGAGTCCCAGCTGGGACTATATTAAGTCCTGTTTCCTTATCTGCAAATTATAAAATAATGATCCTTGCAAAATATCCTCCACATGCTATTAAATGAAAAGCATTTTAAGATGGACCAATTACTTAAGAAGGCAGATTTTAGAAAAGAAGGCAGCTGAGACACAAATAGACAAAAGTAGGGAAATGCAGAAAACCTTGGCTGTCTATATGCAAGGACATTTCTTGACATCAATGCAGAATGGTCATCTGGAAGAGCTCAATTTAATCCTAGCTCCATCTATATAATCCTTCCTTATAGTCCTATACTGTTGTTTCATTATGGTATGAAGGTGACCATGGATTCTTTTTTTTTTCAGGTTTTTACAAGGCAAATGGGATTAAGTGGCTCGCCCAAGGCCACACAGCTAGGTAATTATTAAGTGTCTGAGGCCGCATTTGAACTCAGGTACTTCTGACTCCAGGGCCGGTGCTCTATCCAGTCACTGCGCCACCTAGCCATCCCTGTGACCATGGATTCTTGAAGGATTTGTTAAAAAAAAAAAAAAAAGTGGTCAGGCTGGAAAGGATTTTACTACAGGTCTATCAAAGACCTATCTATTCATTTTCTGAGCCCAGGGCTTACTTAGTTCAGTGTAGCTCATCTCCAAAAAGGCCAGACATAGTTGACTTATGAGATTCTCCACTGGCATATTCTCTATCTCTGATATTTCCACCTTGTCCCTCTGTCCCTTCCCAATAGCCAGCCCTGATCCCGCGAATGCTCTCCTTACCCACTTTCACTTCTGGTAACTCTACTTCTATTAAAAGCTCAATCCAAGTGTTCCTCCTTCTCCTCCTCCTCCAGGCAGCCCTTCCCAATTCTCACAAATCTTACCATCAAATCACTGGGCATGTGCTTAACTGTGTAGATCTGTTTCACTACAGTAGATGGAAGCTCACTGATTCATACTTAACAAATGGTTACTGAAAATAAGGGACTGGTTTCTTTTTGATTTGCATCCCTGGCATGTAACTGGCATTTAAGAAATGTTTATAAAATTGAATTAGAAACAAAACTTGGAATCTGTAAGAACAGAAAGAATACTCAATCTGATAAGATCCTAGAAGTATTGAACTTAATCTAAAATGCACATTAATTCTAAGAACTATGATTAATATAGTACTTAGATAGGGATATCTATATTTAAAGAAATGTCTGCTTCTGAATTCACAGTTGCCATAGGAAATTTTATTCATAGCAAATCAAAACCTAACACTGGGTTTTAAATTCGTGTTAAAAAAAATTCATGTAAATTCTTGCTAGGATGGAAGGAGCTGTTTTTTAAAGAGTTTTTTTTATATAACAAGACTTTATATCTGTACTATGATTACTGCATCTGTTTAGTTATAAAGAGAATAGGAAAATCTTCAAAATTTCTGTTTATTTCAAAGAGAAGCCAAGTCTGTGACTAGCAGAGTTCTGTCACAAACAAATTTTCTCAATGAACATAACAAATAAAAGTAAGAGAATACAATATCCTTTTTAGAAGAGAACCTAGGAAGAGTATTGAAGAAAATTATTTAACTGGCACAAGAATATAAAATACTAAACATTGAATATTAGTTATTAAATTCAGAACTACAGAACATGAACCTAGAAATGATTTGAGAATTCATTTAGATCTACCTTCTTATTTTAAAGATGGGGAAATTGGTGTTTGGAGCATGAATATGTAATATGCCTCTACAGATCTCATTAGTATGACTGCCAGCACTATCCCACTATAGATTCTCTAAAGAAAGTAATTAAACATGATTTGTTAAATTAAAGTAATTAAATATAAGTCTATGGACAGGAGTTTTGTAGCTTGGACAGGAGTTTTGTAGCTTGCTTACCCTAGCCAACTCTTCTTCATCAATTTCAGGTTGCCGATGTTTAGAATGTCTTTGTTCTTCATCATGGAAAATGGTTTTGGGTTTTTCATCTTCAGAGTCACTATCTGAAGGAGGTTCATTGATCCATGCATCGAGGTCCAGACTAAACACAAGCAATATATTTATATAACACATCTAAATGCCACATTTTTCTGATCTCTGGGACAAAAAGTACTTTGTTCAACCAAAAGAATCCTAATATTCTGACAAGTTCAATAGAGATGACAGCTTCCTTTTCTATCCTCTTGTTAAAAAACAAAGTTGGGTTCCCCAGACTTGAAGCTCTGAATTACTATTTTCTCATCTCTGACTGGTTGGTGAGATCAGTTCAGGTAAGAAATAATCACAGAAGTAATATGCCTACATTTATTGCTTTCAAGGTAATCCAGATTTATACTCTGAGACTAGGTATAGCAGACTTACCCCTCTGGGACAGGAACTTTTTTCTGTGCTTTAGGAGCCACAGGGTTCAATTCCCCAGCAAACAGGGCAATCACTTCTTCTGCCACTGGTACTTCCTTTGTTTGTAGTTTCTGAATATACTTAATCAATTGCAAGATGCAAGAAGCCTAGAGAATAAGAACCACAGTATTATAAGGAAGTTGTCAAAACACGTATATGTTTGTTGAGAATGTGAATTAAAAAATTACAAACATCTATTGTACTCTGATACCAGAACCAAAACTTGCAGCTAAAAAGACTCTTAGAGAAGAGACTGTAAAAGTCAACATGCACTATTTGCTTTAAAAGGAAATCTTAGGGGCAGCTAGGTGGCGTAGTGGATAAAGCACCAGCCTTGGAGTCAGGAGTACCTGGGTTCAAATCCGGTCTCAGACACTTAATAATTACCTAGCTGTGTGGCCTTGGCAAGCCATTTAACCCCATTTGCCTTGCAAAAACCTAAAAAAAAAAAAAAAACCAAAAAAAAAACCTAAAAAAAAGGAAATCTTAATGTTTACTATGTCTACTAATGGTGTTATATCAACATACATATCTAGAATAATGCATTTATCAATTATATATGTACATAAACTATATGCATCCTTATGTGTATAGATGTGTGTGTGTATATATATATATATATATATATATATATATATATATATATATATTGCACCTAGTGTATTTAGAATAAATACTATATATACTACTGTATATATGGATTCACACTGTGTTGGGGGGGGCTCATACATACTGAGAAATGCATCAGGAAGGGTTGAAATGACTTGAAATTCTCTGAAGCCTTCTTCAAGTCTCAAACCAAATGACAGATGCCTCCTTTGTAGAACTTTCCTTGATTCTCTCTCTCTCTCTCTACTTGTTAATGTTTGGTCCTATCTCAAATATCCAAGGGCACTTGGCTTTTTGATCTCCCCTTTACTTCATCCTCCCTGTTTCACCTCCATTATAATACAGGAGGTGAAATCTGGACAAAGACTTTCCATTTTTAGTGTTTTACATGCACAAGAAGGATCCTGACAGAATCTACCCATTAAAGAGACAACACTTACATTGAACGTCTTCCATGTGGCAGGTACCATGTTAATATGTACTAGGAAATGAAACAGTTTCCTGTCCTCAAGGAATTGCCATTATACTAGGAGAATGAACATGTTTCCAGATGAGAAGAGGCTAAATAAGCCAAATAAATACATAGTGATAGCAGAAACAATGAGGGTCATCGGGAAAACCTCTTGAAGGAGGTGGCACATAAAGGTTGCTCTCTGGGAAAGAAGGAGTAATGGGGTATGAGAGGAAGAAACCCAGAGGATGCAAAAGTCAGGAATAAAAAAACTATTATTAAAAATAGGGAAAGGAGAGAGAAGGGCTGGAAGGACTACAGCTAACTGCAATTAGGATCTTGTACCAAAAAAGAAACTACATGAGGAATTTAGGAAACAGACTTGGAAGTCAGGTAGAGAGAGATACAATACACATCACAGTTGTGATGAGAAACCATCAATTAACTAGACATATGCTAGAAAACCTGTTTTTTTTTAATATTTATGATTTTTTTTTTTTACACTTTGGCACTTCCTAATAACCATGCTCAAGTCACTGTAACAGATGCATGATTTAAAAAAGCACCAACACATCAATCAGGTCTGCCAGCATACAGACCCAGATTCCATGGTCTCCAGCCTCTATCAAGAGAAAGGAAATTTTTCATCATACATTATCTGTAATCTGGGAATGGCATTACAGTAATATAAATTCTGATAATTTTTGTCATTTCTACAAGGATAGTAGTTAATAATTTGACTTGCCTTAATAATTTAATGTTTAGAAGAAAAAAAGAAAGATACTTGTAATAAGAGTTTGTGATGGGAGAACAGAGGACCACAGACCCATATGCAGCTTAAATTCTGGGAGAGTGGATTTCAAAGGGGCCACAGAATGAAAAGGAAGAATTCTATGAAGTAAAATTCTATAATTTTTTTTTAGGTTTTTTGCAAGGCAAATGGGATTAAGTGGCTTGCCCAAGGCCACACTAGGTAATTATTAAGTGTCTGAGGCCGGATTTGAACCCAGGTACTCCAGGACCAGTTCTTTATCCACTGTGCCACCTAGCCGCCCAAAATTCTATAAATTTTAAAGAATAAGATTTGGAAGATATAAAGAAAAATCATTTTGATGAAGAGGAAAAAGTTAAGTTGCCCAAAGAGACCATCAATGTAGATGCACATGAAACATATCAACTACTTCATGTTCTAAGAAAAAAGAGTTTACAATGATGGAAACAAAGGCAGGAAATATATGAACACAAGAGAATGGCATGGACTTCTAAGTGAATTCAAGTTAATAAGCATTGATTAAACTCCTAACATATGTCAGATACTGCTCAGCACAGAGAATAGAAAAAAAGCAAAAATGCCCATTCTTAGTGCTAATGAAGGAGATAAACAACTATGGATAAGTCAGATATATACAAGATATTTGGAGAATGTGGGATGTGCTAAAGAGAGGAATACTGGACTCAGAATGAATCAAGAGTATTATAGTCTTAAAGGAAAAAAGAATAATAAGTCTAATAAGCATGTTTTTTTATTTCTGGCAAAGTTCTGAGACATAAAGGATCAGCTATATTAAATTGAGCAGTTAGAAAGGGAAAAACCAAACTGGATTCCTTCATAATAAGTTTTGCAAGATTAATTTTTCTATGATAAGGTTATTAGAAAGATAGATAATCATGACTGGTCTACATATTTCATTGAGCTAGACTCTAGTAAAGCATTTGACAAAGTTTCTTTTGTTCTTCATGAAGACAAGATGGAGAAGGTGAGTTAAGACCCAACAAGGGAGGACTTACTGTCATTCTGAAATCCCCAAGGGCACTTGAGGAATGTGCTCCTGGAAAAAGGCCCTGGGAGCTTGCTGATCCTTTATCCCATAACCACTGGTCCCCCTCTGAAGTGTCCACCTTCTCAGCCTCATATGGCCCAGCAAGGAGAACACTTAACTCCCCTTCCTATCTCCTTTTGTTGTCTTTCTCCAGTATAATGTAAAGTCTGTGATGACAAAAAAATGTCTTATTTGCTTGGGCTTATATCCCCAGTTTTTAGCACAATATATGGCACATATTAAGCACTTTCAAAACCAAATTCCTTCCTTCCTCCCTCCATTTACTCCTTTCTTCTATGGTTGTGCATATATGTCTGTACATATGTGTGTATATATCTAGATGTGTGCATGTGCACACACACAAACACATTCTATAAATGACACAAAGTTAAGAGAAATATCTAATATACAGTCTGAAAAATTAGGTTCCCAAAAAATCTTCTCAAGACTAGAACCTTGGACTATTTCCTTTAATTTAAAAAAAAAAACTGCTATCTTATTGTCTGATCTTGTTATCTCTTATACTTTGTTCCTTCTTTCATGATTTGATTTCTCCCTCATCACACTCAATTTGGATCAATGTACAACATGGAAACAATGTAAAGACTGACAAATTGCTTTCTGGGGGGGGGGAAGTAAGATTAGGGGGAAAATTATAAAACTCAAAATACATAAAATCTTTAATAAAAAAAAAAGTTTCCCAGAAAAAAAAGACTAAACCTTGGGCTGAATTGAATTAACTGAAATTTAAATGGGTTTAAATGGCAGGTTTTATACCTGGCCCCAAAACCAGCTTTCCATATTTAAGATAGGGGAAAGTTCAGCTAGACAGCAATTTATATGAAAAGGGTCTGAGGGTTTCAGTGGGTAACAGGTTTTAAAAAAGACAACAGCATTGATTACAAGGCAACCAAAAAACACAATCTAAGGCTCCACTGAGAGCAGCACCGTGTCCTCAAGAGGCCCCAGTTTCTTTTCAAGTTTATTTCATTAAGTACCCTCTTCACATACTCTATAGATAAAAACCAAGCTAAGCCAGTTTACCTGGTTCTCCCTAAAACTCAATCTGTGCCACCTAAGCCCCAAATACACCTGGATGCCCTGAAGCAAGAATACCACTTAGCTTATTAAGGCTCAACTCTGCCTCCAAACTGACTTCATTTTGAGTATATACAATCCTCATGCCCAAATTATCTTACATCCAACCCACCTACCACACCCTACTCCCTCATAGCAAAATTTAAGGTCCTTAAGTTCAGAGGTTATTTTTTGTTTTAATTTTACATTCTCCAACACTCAGCATTAGTGTTTTACAAGTCATACAATAAATTTGTGCTAAACTGAACAAAGTACATGGTAATTGAGATTTTAAAATGTGTGTCAAATTGAACTGAGCTGAGGATTTCTTTAATATCCAAAAATAATGTCTTCCTTAGCAAGAATGACCAAAGACAGCAGCAATTTTGCAAACCAAACATGTCAAAAAAAAAAAAAAAGTTGGAAATTGCAGCCATTTCTTAAAGCACAATAGTTCAGGTCAATTTAAATAATGTTTTTTTAAGTAAACCATTAGCCAGTTTTGAAGTGTTTATTGACAAAATTCAAATTAACTAAGCAGCACTTTCATTTTTACTTCCCTTCTAAATAAATTCAAAGGCTCCCTAACATCTTTAGGATAAAATACAAACTTCTCTATTTAATGTTTAAAATTCTTTAAAACCTAGTTCTAACCTATCTTGCCCAATTTAATTACAAAATAACGAATTTCCTTTATACTAGACAATCTGGGCAAGCCTCCTTTTTTGGGGGTCCTACAACTCTCTTTCCTCTGACTTTTGAATTGACCATCCTTTGAGCCTAGAATTCACTTCAAACATATCTCTCCCTTTTGTGGAATCCTTCTCTTTCTTCAAGACTGAAGTACGTTCTCTTATAAGAAGCTTTTCTTGATCCCCCAATTCCTGATGCCCTTCTGTCTTATGTTATAGTTAAGTACCTTTCTTGTATTTTATATTTATTCTGCATATACTTAAATATGTACTTCTCTCCCTCAACAGAATGTAACTTCTTTGAAAGCAGAAATTGCTTCATTTTTTACCTCATACCCAAATCACCTAATGTAGTATATATATATGAATACAGTAGGTGATCGATAAATGCTTCCTGGGGGAAAAGCCAAGATAGGAGTGGTAGGAATCAGTAAGAAGGTACTCTTCCACAAAATTTGTTTAAACAGACTAGAAAATGTACCAGACCAAATTCTGATGGGGAAGAAAGACATAGTGAATCATTTGTCCAAAACACTCAACAGAGGGAGACAGAAAGAGCCATTCCATAGACACTGGGGAGGGAGTCAGTTACCAGTGCCCCAGGAGAAGTAGCACGCCAAGGTAAGAAGTCCATACTATGGACTCATCAGACCCATACTGCTAATTTTGGTGGGGACAGGAGAACCAGCAACTTTGTTGCCTATACATAGCAGACTGAGAAGGGGGATTTGTGTAATGGGTAGCATTCTGGGTAGGGGGCCAGGCAATGTGGCAGCAGCAGTAGTGGTGGTAATGGTACAACTCAGACCTCAAGTGAGAAGTAGAATCTCATTTTCAGCGTCTAGCCCAGCCTGTAGAAGAATAACTAGGGTAGGAATACCAGACTAAAGGGGAGTCTCCAATTCTGCCTCTCTGAACCAACAGAGCTTTCCAGCTAGCTGACAGAGTGGAATTCAACAATTGTGCCCTCTTGCACAGACCAAAACCAATGTCAGGACCTTGTGGAGTTCAGATCTAGATGTGGAGCAACTGCCCTGGATCAGACCATCCTGGAAGCACTAAAAGGGGACAGATTCCCAGTGCAACAACAGACCAACCCAGAGATGTCCTCCAGAAGTTCTGCAGAGTATAGTTCAAAATCAGGAAATAGGTTGGAAGAATGAGCAAGCAAAAAAAAGAAGCCTACACCAAGGAATTATTATGGCAGAAATAATCAAGATACAAATGTGGAAGAGAAAGAATCCAAAAAAGAACATACCCTGGGCATAAATTCAACTAGAATTCCTGGAGGAGATGAAGAATTTTTAAAAAGGTTTAAAAATATTTTTTAATAAGTGAAGTGAAAATGCTTAAGGGGAAAGAATTTTGAAAAGAAATGAGTTACAGAAGAAAGAATGGGAAAGACAATTAACAGTTTGGTCACAAGATATAAAACCTCGTCCCAAGCAACAAATTCCCTGAAAATTAGAATGAGTCAAACAGAAGCCATCAATTTTATGAGAAAAGAAATACTGAAACAAAACTGAAGAAGTAGATGAAAATGTATGGTAGATCACAGCAAAAACAACTGGCCTGGAAAACAGATTGAAGAGAAAATAATTTAATAATCAATGGACAGGGGCAGCTAGGTGATACAGTGGATAAAGCACCAGCCCAGGAGTCAGGAGGACCTGAGTTTAAATCTAGCCTCAGACACTTATTACTCATTTATGTGACCTTAGGCAAGTCACTTAACCCTATTGCCTTGCAAAAATTTTAAAAAAAGAATAAAAAAGGACTATGAACATCATGACCAACTAAAAGCATCATATTTCCAAGGAATCATAAAACTACCTAGTAGCTCTTAGAAACAGAGGACAATGTAGAAATAAACTTCACCAGTCAATTCTTAAAAGAAACCCCCAAATGAAAACTCTCAAAAACCACACAGCCAAAACCTAGAGTTTCCAGGTCAAAGTAAAAATACTACAAGCAGTCAGAAAGAACTAATTCAACTACAAAAGGAGTCAAAGTTAGGATCATACATGGTTTAATAGCCTTCACTGTTAAGAAAACTATAAAGAAAAGTTTGAAATACAATATCCCAAAAGGCAAAGAACACAAGTTTACAGATAAGTATCACTTTGTCAAGTGCTTAAAAAGCTATAAAACTGCATGTCCTTTTGATCCAGCAATATGAATACAAGGTCTGTATTCCAAAGAGATCATAAAAAAGGGGAAAATAACCCATGTGTACACGAATATTTATAGCAACTTTTTGTGGTAGCAAAGAACTGAAAATTGAAGGGATTCTCATTGATTGGGGAATGGTTAAACAAATGGTATATGAATGTTAGGAAGTATTATTGTTCTATAAGATGTGATTAATGGGCAGACTTCAGAAAAGCCTGGAAAGACTTACATGAATTAATGCCAAGTAAAGTGAACAGAACCAGGAAACCACTGTAGACATAAACAGCAACCTTGGGAGATGATCAACTATGACAGACTTAGCCCTTCTCAGCAGTACATGATCAAAGACAATTCTAAAATTCTGATGGAAAATGCCATCCACATCCAGAGAAAGAACTATGAAGTCTGAATGCAGACCAAAGCATACTATTTTCTATTTTTAAAATTTGTTTAATGCTTTATGTTTTTTCCCTCTCATGGTTTTTTCCCCTTTTGTTCTGATTCTTCTTACATAGTATATAACATGGAAAAATATATTTAACACAATTCTAACATGTATAACCTATATCAGATTATTTACTATCTTAGGGAGAGGGAAGAGAAGGTAGGAAGGGAAAAATAATACGTGGAACTCAAAATCTTACAAAAAATGAATATTGAAAATTATCTTTACATATAAATGGAAAAAATAAAAGAAAAATAACTTAGAAAAATTGAGAATAATCCTGGGGGGGGGAGGAAATGATCCTTTAATGAAATAGTGGACTTCCAAGTATTACTGATGAAAAACATATAAAAAGTAAATATAAAAGAAAAACCATAAAAGGATTAAACAACGATATAATGCTTGCAGTCAAATATGAGGAGATGAACTCCTGCTCCAGGATTAGCCCTCTATCCACTTTGCCACATAACTATTTAAGTGTCCTCTGAGGATTCTATCATCAAGTATCACAGTCCAATGAGACAAGATCTAAAAATGATTCTGTTACAACTTAATAATATTAAGGGAAAAAAATGGAATGAGAGGGGAAGAGGAATACATTGGGAAGGGAGAGGAAGGAAGATTAGGGGAAATTATCTCATAATCTTTAAAGTGTGTAAGTAGAGATCTATACAAACAAGGAAGTGGTTGACATATAATCCTTACTCTCATCTGAACTAGTCAAAAGGAATACACAGACACAGATACACACACATACACATACACACACACACACACACACACACACACACACACACACACACACACAAATACACACAAACACCCAGGGGTTAGGTACAAAAATGCATTTCACTTAATAGGGCTAATAAGAGGGAAAGGGGAGAAGGGAAGGAGGGGAATTTGAAGATGGATTAAAGGAAGGATTTGCCCTAAGCAAAACAAACTAAGCATGTAGAAAATATTTATAGCTTTCTGTGAAGGAATCTGAGAAGATGCTCATAAATTAGGAAATGTAGGAACAATTTATATTATATAAATATGATGAAAAATTATTTATCAGTGTAATTGACCAAACATGGTTCCACAGTACTAATGATGAAACATGCTATGTACTTCCTAATAGAGAGGAGAAGGGTTTAGAATGCAGAATGAGACATGTTTTAGACACAGTGAACATAGAATTTTGTTTTGATTAACATTTTTCTTTTTGGTATAATTTAAGATTACTTGCTGTCATGGGCAGGGGGAGGGAAAAATTGTGGAACTGAAAATTTTACAAAAAGTGAATACTGAAAACTATTTTTACATGTAAATTTTGATATAAGTAATAAGTTTTTTTCTTTCTTGCATTCTCTACTGGAGGAGTGATGAAGCAGGAAGATGAGATGGCCAATTTTGGCTGATTAATAAAAGTATTTTTGAAAAAGCAAACATTTGCTGATTAAGATTATTGAGTTGAAATGAGCTATCAGAGGGAACACTATTAGAAGAAAAAACTTTAGGCATAATAACTACAAATCTCATGGATTATCAAAGCTGAAAACACATAATGTCAGAACTGAAGGGACTGCAGAACAAAGACTAAAAGACCAAAGACCTTAGAATACAGAATGTCAGAGTTTGGAGCTACTGTGAATTCTAGAAAGTTAGAACTAGAAGCTATCTTAGAGAGTATTTAGGAACTCTTAACTTCTGGTCTATGAATTTATTTTAAAAATATTTATAATTATTTCAATATAATTTGAACTCAGGTACTCCTGACTCCAGGGCCAGTGCTTTATCCACTGCGCCACCTAGCCGCCCCAGCTCTTATGTTTCAATGAAGATTTACTCATGCTAAGTTCTTGGGCATGGCATTGCCATGGGAGAGAATGGAAAGCTACAGATACTGATGTCAAGGACGGTAGAGAATTTCTAAGATCTTCTCCACTCAGGGAATCTAGGGTGGCATAGTGGATAGAGCACCGGTCCTGGAGTCAGTTCAAATCCAGCCTCAGACACTTAATAATTACCTAGCTGTGTGGCCTTGGGCAAGCCACTTAACCCCATTGCCTTGCAAAAAACCTAAAAAAAAAAAAAAAAATCTCCGCTCTAGAAAATCCTGGGGATCCCCTGAAGGACCATCAACCATGTCCTTCCCACTGATGTCCCCAGGTTTGTGATGGGAATGTACAAGAAATATGATACTTCCCTTAAGATTGTCAATAATGCCTCCTGAGCTACTAATTGCTAGGCTCCCAGTCGAGGTCATCCAAGGCAACTGAGGGTTGGGGAAGAACTCGTGACCACAAACCACTAGAAGACAGTAGATGACCCCTTTGGCAAGCAATGGCCTGAAGGGTGTGATGGATAAGTACATCCCTGAATAAGCTTAAGATTTTTCAGCACACATCCATTGTGGAGCTAAATCTGATGATTGAAGAAACTTGCCAAATATTATAAAATCAAGAAAGGGATGCAACAAGAACCTGAGGAGGTACTGAACGGTACTGTGGCCTATGCAGAACCCCAGGATATATCCTGTAACTTTAATAGCAACATCTACTCTTCTGCTTTTTGATAAAAGCATATCACCCTTAATGACTATTCTGTCAAGTTCATTTTTCTGGTGTGATAATTAATATGATTATAGTAATTAGGTAGAATATTTTTGGTTTATATGGCCTCCAAGTAGGAAGTAGAAAGATATGGATCTATATTTCCAGGCAATTGACCTTATACCTCATATTCCATCTACAGGCCTTAACCCAAGGTATCTGTATAATAGAGGAGAGAAGTAGAGACTATGTTCTCTATCTATACTATCATTAAAGTTAGTACCATATTCAGTTAATAATTTTTTTTAAATGAGAAAAAAGGGGTATTTAAAAGATGTCTAAAAAATTTTTCACTAAAAAATATAAATTTCCCATGAAAATTGCAGTGAAACTAAAAACTGGAAGAATCCTACTGGACACAATACAAGGTGTGATGAGAAAGAACTTGAGCTTCAGAATCATAGGGACTCCATTGGGGTCCCAGCATGGTTGCTCCTGACCTTGGTGAAGCCTGCTTAACTTTTCTAGGCTTTACTCAACTCACTGATTAAAAACAAACAAAACAAACTACAGGATTAGACCTGGATGACCTTTACTAGCCATTTCAGCTCCAGATGCTATGATCTATTTTCCTCAAGTCTCTGCAATAATTACATCCTTTGATCAATAATCCTCTCATTAGAAATATTTTTTTGAGGGTGCATATCTATGATTTTCTCTGTACAGAGAGTTCCCAATGAGGAGATTCCCTCTATCATAGCAGATCTATAATTGCAATGGTGCTTCAGAGTCTGACAAAGGTGCCTGGTACAATGAGAGGATGAGTACCCAATGGTCACAGAATGTGTCAGAGATGAACGAACATCAATTCTCCTGATAGCAAGGATAATTTTCTATTAACTAACTCACAGTTCCTCTCATTATTGAGCATGGATCCAAAGAATATCACCATAAAAGTAAAAAGTTCTGTTAACTGGATTTATATATAGATTAGCACAGCAGCATTATTTGTCTCTGCAAAGAATTGGAACAAACTAAATGTTTCATTGATAGCAAATCAATGAAATTGGATATCAAAGAGAGAAAACTGGTCCTATAATTTCACAGGCATAAGGAGCTGCTGGAGGAGAAAACTCCAGTAGATACAAGTCTCAAAACTTTCAATGAGGAGTTAAGTGACCTCTCTAGGGTCACACCCCTGGACCTCTCTATCCATTAACCAAGCTACCCTTCAACAGAATATTATAATGAAAAGAAAAATTATGAAGAACTATAAAGAGAGTTGGAAATACATGTAAAGTGAAAGCAGTACTAGAACACTGAAGACATATATTCCCAAATTATAAAAAAAAACTGCACACAAATGTAAGACTGAATGAACAGAAAATGGAAAGCAAAATAGAATAGCTAAAAAACTATTATAGACATATGATATGCAAAAAAATCCTTTGAAATATTTGAAAATGCATGGTTTGGTTTTGTTTTTTCACTTAAAATGAAATACAAAGGGAGAGGGGAAAAAAGGGTGGCTCTGGATTCAATACCCTCTCTTGAACTTCCAAATCAGCACTCTGCACAAACTGAGGAAGCCGGTCAATCATCAGCTGGGTGATCTCCTGGGCTGCTTCCTTTTCCTCACTTTGCTCCTTCTGCTGCAGAATGGATGCATATAACTTCACCATATTCTGCACATATACTGCTTGGATATGACCTGGTAAAGTGGTGACTTTGGGTCTCAGCATGGCTTCTAAAGTCTGATGAGGCTCCTGAAGGTGTCTGAAATGACCAAAAAAAGTCTGTGGTTAAAATTCCACTGTTGTAGAGTTTGTTTTTCTTTAATCTATGATACTTTTGCATAAGATTAGGCACTTCAATGACTCATACTCTCATTAGTGGAGGTTCTCCTTTCACCAAGATAATCTTTATAAACTGCTTTATGGGGGGGGGGGGACCACAGAGTGGCTTTCATGTCATGATGAGCCCCTCTCTGTACTCAGCTAGACTGGTCTTTGGATGACAAAATTTCCAAATGAGACCCTAAGAAGTCTCTCTTGGTTGGTAGGACCAACCAGAATTCATGTTCCATGAGGCACTTGTTTCCAGAAACTAGTCATCTTCCCATCACAAGGAGCCAATCAGTCAATCAACAAGTATTTCTACCGTGTCAGGCACTATGTTAAATTCTCAGGTTACATGTACAAAAAATAAAATAATCACTACTCAAAAGAAGCTAATTCTAAGGGGTGGGGGTGGGGTGGGGGGACAAATACAGATAAATCTATGTATGATATATATGTATGTGCAGGTATCTATCTATATAATCTAAAAAAATAAAGTTAATTAATACAAATAAAAACTAGTTTTGGAGAAAGGTAACTAGCCAATGGGGGGAAATCAGGCAAAGTTTTATTCATAAGTTTGTACCTGAGCTGCACCATAAAGGAAGTGACTCAGGGGCAGCTAGGTGGTGCAATGGATTAAGCAACAGCCCTGGAGTCAGGAGGACCGGAGTTTAAATCTGGCCTCACACACTTAATAATTACCTAGCTGTGTGGCCTTGGGTAGTCATTTAACTGCACTGCCTTGCAAAAACCAAAAAATAAAATAAAATAAAAATATTAAAGGAAGTGACTCTAATGAGGAGGAAAAAGGTCAGAATTCAAAAGCATAGGAGCAGGAGACTGAATATACTACGTAAAGAACACAGAGAAGGTCAATTTGGCTGGACTGCATAGTGTTAGAGAATAAATTCCAATGAGATTGGTACAAGAGGCTGGTGCCTAAACAATGGAGCTTATAGTTGATGCTAGAAACAACTAGAAGTCATCAGAATTGATTGAGTAGGGGAGTCATATGATTAGGTTTGTCCTTAAGGAAAATTAATTTGGCAGCAATGTGTAGGAGGAACTAGTGTGGGTAAAATCTAGAGGCATGGAGAATAATTTAGAAAACTGTTACAATAATCTGGGTAAGAAATGATGGGTTGAGGGGAGAATGAACTGAAGTGTTAGCTATGTAAAGTAAAAGAGAGGGTCAGAAGCAAGAGATTTTGAGAAGGTACCAGCAGCAAGATCTGGCAACTAAGGAATTTTAGGATGGAGGAGGAGGAGCACAGGATAATGTGGTGATGACAAATATGAAACACTAGAAGGATAATGGTTCCTTCAACAGAAATAGGGAAATTTGAATGAGAGAAAGGTGTAGAGGGAAAGAGAATGAGTTCTGTTTTAGACAAGTTGAATTTATGATGTCTATGGGACAATGAGCTGAAAATCTCTTTGTAGTCATTTGAAGGTGTGGGACAGGCCCGGGCTGGATCTACAGATCTGGAGTCAATTGAATAGAGACAAAACAAATTCCTTGGAGATGATCAATAACCAAGAGAGATTAAAAAGAGAAGGGCACTAGCAGTAGATATAAGAAAAAGGGATATGATCCTTTAAGACAAGGTGCCAATTGGGAATTTTATACTTAGAGTGAGGAAGAAAACTTGCCAAAAGTTACAAGTAAAACTGATTAGAAACTAGAAATGAACATTTCCCCTTAGAACACAACTTCCCTTTTAAGTGACTAACTTACTCAGAGAATTCTCCACAGATCCAGGCTGCAGCATAAAGCACCTCACAGATTCCATTCCTTTGGGTGTTACTGGCTATCAAGTGAGCATTGTCCAAAAGCATAGCCATTTGGGAAACAGCAAATTTCCGAATAGCTTTAACTCGGATGGCAACATCCAACATCTGGGCAGCAATGAGGTGACCGTGCCGAGTTCCTTCCAAGCGGGTAAGTTCTACCAGAATGCTTATGTACCTATGGAGGCAGAGGGGACCACTGAAGCTAAGTTCTCCAACAAGACATGACAGGTTTTTGATAACTTCAATTAAAAAAAAAATCAGGAAACTGACCATTCAAAGTTGGTGATATACTGGTAGTTGGCTTGACTACATATGTCGATGATTTTGGTCAGCAGCTCATCCCTATAAGTCGTCCCTTCTGCTTTGTCCACATGAATCATCAGTTTCTTCACAATCTCCATTAAGTTTTTCTTTGATACCTGTGAAAGAGAATGCATCAGAAGATTTCCAATAAGAAATCTATTCAGTATACTATAGAAATATGTTTTATGTTAAACATATAACAAATAATACAAATAATAAACAAATAATTGTACATATTATATAAGATTACTTGCTGTCAAGGGGAATGAGGAGAGAGATAGGAGGAGAAATATGAGGAAGTCAAAATCTTACAAAAAATTATGTTGAAAACTATTTTTGCATGTAGTTGGGAAAACAAGTAATTTGGGGGGGGGGTTGCAAGGAAATGGGGTTAAATGACTAGCCCAAGGTCACACAGCTAGGTAATTATTAAGTGTCTGAAGTTGGATTTGAACTCAGGTCCTCCTGACTCCAGAGCTGGTGCTCTATCCACTGCACCACCTATCCAGACCAACAAATAATTTTTTTTTAAAAATGAGTGTAGGAAACCATCTTTACATATAATTGAAAAAGAAATTAAAAAGAATCTACTCAGTATTAGGGTTACCCTGAGAGTCTTGATCGATATAAAATTTAGTCTTTAATGAAAATAAATGTAATATTTTCCTTTTTTCATCATTTTGAAGGCAGACAAATAAGAATAATGTAATTTATTTTATATGCTACATTAAAAAGCTTCTCTGTGTAATGAAATATGATACAACTCTTCAAAGGTTTACCTGAGGTTCTGGGAAAATTCTTGATTTTTAAAGTTATTCTTTCTTCAAACAACTTGAAAAATATTAAACTCGCACAACAAAAGAATATAATGAATGGAATATGGGAAATGTGTGACTGAAAAACCTGGCATATACTTGACCCACACACTAAAAGGTAATTTGGTAGCTCCAAAATAAGTACAGGTGAATTCATTCAAGAAACTAAAAGAAAAAGATGTACCTACCATTCCATAGAGAAGATCTAATGCTCTAAGCCGAATAGATTCATCTTTATCATCCAAACACTGGAGAATGAGATCTTTATGGGACTGAACAGACTTGGGATGAGTTTTCAGGATTTTGGACATAGCAAGCAATCCCAAATACTTTACTAGTGAAAAGAAGTACAAAATAATTTCTGTTATTTCTGTGCCCAATTGGTCAAAGCACTACAAAGAGGGAATAAAACACAGTGCCTAACTTTTAGAATCTCATAAGCTAAAATAGACAATTTTGTGTACAATTATAGGCAAGATACATATAATAATTAACAGTGATCCATCCAACATTTTTAGAAATTTTTAATGTAAAAGGTACCACCATAGGGATAAATATAAACAAAATGAAAAACAACCAACAAGGTAATGACTAAGCTTACCAAGAATAGATGTCTAATATTCAATGTTATCAGAAGCAAGAGGCACTGTGCTCATCAAGCATTGTGTCCTCAAGGAGCCTTTCATTTAGAATATTAGAGAAGACACAAACACAAAGTTCACCTTGCTCTACATTAAAATCCTCAAAAGTTTCACTATGTCAGAGGTGACCCTGAATTCTTTAAGGCCATGTTGGTGCTGTACAAGTTCTGGAAATTCTACCTTATTGAATGAAGAGGCTCTGGATATGATCCAAAATAGATTGTATCTACTGTCCAAGGCGAAGACTAGTAAATATGTAGAGATTCAACACAAATAAGCTGACCACTAAGTGGTGAAATCAATGGACGTGATATTCCTCCACCCCAAGTATAAAATAGCTCTCAGTCCTTGTTGGACAGTTTCCTTAGTTCCTGCAATAACTGTGTCCAGTTAGTGGAGAAAGAGTCAGAATTTTTAGACCATCTAAAAAACTATTGCTATTCCAAATGTCATTCCAAAGACTGAGTCAAATCACTTATGCTCAAAGAAAAAAATAAAATAAAACCAGTACTAAAGTATTCTTGTAATAAATGAAACCACAAGATTTAACAAGGTTTCAGTTAAATGGAAATACTTTTCAACAATTCTCCTAAGAAAGGCAAACAAAAGGAATTGAAAGTTGGTTTTGGGGCGGCTAGGTAGCGCAGTGGATAGAGCACCACCCTGGAGTCAGGAATACCTGAGTTCAAATTCGGCCTCAGACACTTTATAATTACATAGTTGTATGGCCTTGGGCGAGCCACTTAACCCCATTTGCCTTGCATAAACATTAAAAAAAAGTTGGTTTTATCATATAATTGGCCTCCTGAGCCTATTTATATGATTCTGAAAAACAGCTGGAGAAAATCACAAAATCAAACTCATAGAGTCCAAGCAAATGTATGTTATATATCATCTCAGCTGGGCTTTCATTGTGGCAATAATACAATAATACTTTAATACTTCCCTAATCAATTAACTATCCCATTCACAACAATTCTTCCAAACCTCTTCATCCTTCCTCAAGCTGCCATGGTTGTCCCTTACCCTATCATCTCAGCTGAAAATCTTGCCTCATATTTCAGTGAAAAATTGGGACTATCTGCTGAAAGTTTCTTCATCTCACTTCACTCATTTGCCTTCTACTAGTATTTCCTACTTCAGTCCGGTTTCACACAAAATGGCAACCTTTCCTCCTGCCATATGTATATATCTCATTCTATCCTGTCTTCTCCATCAGACTGCCCTTCACTAATCTTCAACTGAAATCAAGTTCATTTTTCCTTACCCTCAAAAAACTCTCATTTGATCCTTGTAAACTGGTTAGCTTTAGTCCACTTTATGTGGCTAAATCTTTCTTCTTACCCTTACCTTCTTAAAATTCTGAGCTGGTGAACTAAGAATTGCCCAATATAGGAGGAAGCTGAAACACTTTGAGATTCAGTTCATAATGGAACCACAATGAGGGAAAGGTGGGAGAGAATTCAAGAAGTGAATGATAAGGAAAATAAAGGGGTTAAAAAGGCTGAAAATACCAAAGATTTCAAAAAGAAAATTCTCGAAAATTTTGAGTATAAACAGATAAATGAACAAGAAAAACAGTAATAGAAAGAAACATGTCTCCAGATCAGATAAACTAGTCCAGGACTCTATGAATAAATACAGCAAAATAAAAGAAAATGATTCAGCACAAGATGATAGGGCCCTGTAAAATTTGAGAACATGAAATCACATAACATGGTATTCCTGAGTGGTTTGAACAAAAAATGAGAAATATAAGAGCAGCATTTATGTCCTATATAGCAAAAAATAAAGAATGGAACAGAAAAACTAGAATTTGTAATGGCAAGCCGAGAGAGAGAGAACACAGATTGAGAATGTAAATACACAGAAGTGAAGAACAAAGTAGAAGAGAAACAAAAAACCTCAAACAAATAGTAAAATAAAATATACTTCTAATGCAAGCAAAACCTGCTTATCTTGAAGATAGGATACACAGGAATAGTCTAAGAATCCTAAGAAGGACAAGACAGGACCAAAAAAACCGAAACAACATAATGAAGGAAACAGCAGGAGAAAAATCACCCAGAACTTCTGAACATAGAAAATGAAATTCCAATAAAAGAATTCACAAATTAAATCCACCAAAAAACTCCCAAGACTGAAAATTTAGTCAATCAATAATCAATTAATATTAAGTGCACTGTACTAAAATGCTAGGGATAAAAAAGTAGAGACAAAAGATAATCCCTGCCCTCAAAAAGTTGACAATCTAATGGCAGAGAAAACAAATATCCACAAAGCAAACTATATACAGTATTAATAGTGAATAATTAACAGGAAAGGAATTAAAATTAAGAGGGGTGGGGAAAGACTACTGGAAAAGATGGGATTTTAGTTGGGACTTAAGTTAGTAGATAGAACATTCTAAACATGGGAAAAGCCAGAGAAAATGCCTGGATATAATAGAGGTAGTGTCTTATTCACAGAAGAGTCAAAAAACTAGTGTCATTAAATAGAAGATTACATGTAAGAGAGTAAAGTTTAAGAATTCTAACAAGGTAATGCAAATACCATAACAAGGAAACTGAAAGAACATAAAAACTGCCGCACCTGATAGGCATTTGAGCTCCTTGCCAAATAGTAGATTATAGAGAGTGCAACCATAGTCAACAATAATTTGGAACCTTAACTTCATTTGCAGAATCTCACTGAGGAGATGGATAAGAGATGAATAATGTTGTCTCATTAAAAAAAGAGCAGCACTAAAGGGAAAATGAGCCTGGCAAATATTCAACTGAGTCAAATTATCAGAAAAAGGATTTCAGGATAAAAGTAGGAGGACAAAAGATAAATAAAAAATAGGAAAAGATCTGTCAAATTTGATTTTTTGTATACTTTTTTGCCAAAAAATTCCAGTAAAACGACCTCCATTTGGTCTTGAACATTATAGTCCCCAAGAGGAATTAGAAATGGTACTTCAAAAAAGGGAAGAGCAAAAATGTTGACAGAGCAATTCTCAAAATATCTGAACTGGGGAGAAAAAATCCTTGGGGGAAAAATACTACTTAAAAAACCCATAACAATATAGAGGAAATCAGTAAATGTTTTCCTCTCTTTATCTTTGATTAGAAACACGAGGAAGAAAAAGGCTTTCTCAAAGTTTCATTTTTATAAGACATTTTACTCACTTAAAGATATCTTTTTTGGTCAACTAAAGGTCAATGGAAAGATGTTTGATGGGCATAAAAAAGCTGAATCATAACACCAACAATGAATGGCACAAAAAAAAGTGGCATACTCAAGATATCAACAACGATGTGTAAGTACAAAGGGAGGCTGACTGGTTATGCAGATATGTACAAGGGCTAACTGATACCACCCAATTGCTGAAAAACTATCCTTATCATGTTAAGAGGCATAGAAGAGGCTGTTCTGCTGACCCAATAGGTGGATTCCTTGCAAAGGATTTATTTGAAAGTAATGCACATAGTTCTCACAGGCCAGTTGGCTCATTCTGACTGCAAATTACCATTCAAAAGAGTACAGACATCAATGAAGTCACAGATTCACAGAAGTACTTTGTAACAGATGTGAAAAGTGAGATACCAACAAAATGTTGAGTTCAAAGGAAGGAAAATATTTATTTTATAATTGTTGACATTTTACACACACACACACACACACACACACACACACATAACACACATTGAAGTATTTACACTTCAAGAAAAAAAACAATTTTTTCTTTAACTGACTATAAGACTGGTACATTCAGATTTTGAAAGACAAAATGAACTAAGACAGAAATGCAACTCATAAAATTATGAACAGCAAATTTAATCACTTGATCCTATATTGCAGGATATGGGGTACTCTGGACCTGAAGCCTGAACATAAGGCATCCTCTGAATTCTGAGCAGGTGAATTGAGAATGAAAAGAACATCAAAAACATGGAATATTTGGGAAACTCATCCAGTCTAAGAGGTGTTCCTGACAGGAAATAAAAATGAAGGCAGAAAGAATCTGCAAAATTTCATGGATAATAGACCCTTATGATAGAAAAAGAAATAATTTAAGGAAATGGGGGTTAAGTGACTTGTCCCTTGACACAGCTAGGCAATTATTAAGTGTCTGAGGCTACATTTGAACTCAGGTCTTCCCGATTCCATCCACTTTGCCACTTAGCTGCCCATTTAACATTTTTTTGGATTTTTTTGCAAAGCAATGGGGTTAAGTGACCTGCCCAAGGTCTCACACAGCTAGGTAAATTTTTTCTCTTCAGTATCTGAGGCTGGATTTTAAGCCCTATCCACAGGTCACCTAACTGTGCCATCATATGTGTATATGCATTACATATGTGTGTATGGATGTGTGTATATATGACATTTAACACCTTTTTAAAAATTTGGTCATAAATTCTATTCAGTAATAATGTCTTGGGGGGGAAGATAGGGGCATAAAGGAGGAAAAGAAGCCTTGTTTCTAAATCTCTAATAATTTATTCAGAAAGATTTGGCTTAAAGTGAACATTTATTACATCTAGTTTCCAGAAGTTCTTAATATTGAGTCTATACACTGCTTGCTACTAAAGAGATATGTCTCTTTAACAAAGAGATTATTTTTTAAATGTTTGTGTACAAATGCAGGTAAAAGATATTTCATGCTACTTAGAAAGGTAACAAGGAATGCCATCTGCTATTCCACCCTATTTGTTAAAAATGATTTCTAGTAATTATTTTTATGATTTTTCCATAATCATTAAGACTTATGTTTCTACAAGACATAAATATTATTTTGTATTGGAATTTCTTTATTATCTTCTGTCTAAATAGATTTTCCTTTGGATTTCCTCTGAAATGTCAGCAATAAATGTCATTCCTTCAATAAAAATCACCTGTTACCTGATTCCAGAAAGTGTCCCGAACTGGTCACCAAAGGTTTATGTATATTTTTACTTTTAGATATGGATACACACACACACACACACACACACACACACACACACACACACACACACAGAAAGAGAGAGAGAAAGAGAGAGAGAGAGAGAAAGAAATGTGGTAAAAATAAAGAAATAATACCATGAAGGGGGAGGATTGAAGAGGAGGAAGCATAGTAAACTTACAATTTTGATCTGAATCTTCTATTAATATACGTAATTTCTGAACACAAAGCTGAAAAGAAAAGTTAAAGTCACTTATTATAGCTTTTAAAATTAGAGGTCTGTAATTTTTAGCAAGATGATAGTCAATCTGGAAAATCTACAAGAGATCTACGCACTTCTCAGCATTTCTTTCCTCTCCATCCCAGGTGTTTTAAAGAAAGCTTTTCTCTCTCTAGCCATGTCTATGCCCCCAGATAAGAACCAATATAAACACTAGGGGAAAAAGAGGTTCTTAAAGAGACAAGGAAACTTCTTTCATCATATAACAGCTAAAGAACTCTTAAGAGTCATCCCAAACCTTCACTATTAGCAATTATTAATTTTGTATTCAGCTAATTTTGTTCACTCCAATATGGTTTACAAAACAGAAAACAAGCCAGTTTACAGAGCATCTCTTTGTATGGATAATCTACTACTCTTCACTCATCCAAGTTCTTTCATTAAAATCTAGATACAAAGAAAGAAATGATCATACCTGGATGCTGGCACTGTGATTGGGCATTCCAGAAGATAGAGAAATCAAAACTGAAACAAACAATTATCAATTAAACTTTCAACTCAGGCAAAACAAGAACCAAACCTCAAAAAATACAAACAATAGCAGAAATGCATTTAATCTGAGCCTCATGTTTGCTTCTTCACAGATATACCAATATGCAAAACAGTATCAGAGACCCCTTAGCAAATCAATTTTCAATGATCTGTGGCAAATTTTTTAAAAGATGAATCAGCTTCCTTGTGCCTTAAGGAAATTTCTAGATAGCTCCTTATCACCCATGTTATAAATACAAAGTAAAATACAAAGTGATTTTAATAATAGAATAAGTCAAATATAATTAAGGAGGTAAATATACAAGTTATAATAGCCATGATACTTTCAAAAATCCCAACAAAAACACTTAGTGGAATCCATGTTGTAATATATATCATTGCACCCTCTGATTCTCACGAATAATTAAAAGTTACCTCTATTTTCAAACTTCACTTTAAAGACCTATGATTTCATAGGTGTGGCAGGCACTCCCTGCACCAATGCATAGTGCATTGTTCTTTTATGATTCAGTAGAGAATCTTTGATTCACTTTTCAGGCTGTAGACTGAAAAATTCCTCACCCTTTAATCAATCTGCTGATGAGACTCCCTGAATTTGGCTAGACATTAAATCACTGATCCCTTATAATAGGCCTTTAAGAGAATCTTCAGTGTCTGCTAAGCAGGTATAGTCTTTAATATCCTAGAGTTATTGGGCGGCTAGGTGGCGTAGTGGATAAAGCACCGGCCTTGGAGTCAGGAGTACCTGGGTTCAAATCCGGTCTCAGACACTTAATAATTACCTAGCTGTGTGGCCTTGGGCAAGCCACTTAACCCCATTTGCCTTGCAAAAACCAAAAAAAATAAAAATTAAAAAAATAAAAATTAAAAAATATATGTATATATGTGTGTGTGTGTGTGTGTATATATATATATATATATATATATATATATATATATATATATATATGTGTGTGTGTGTGTGTGTGTGTGTGTATCCTAGAGTTATCTTTAAGATATTGAACTAGTACTTTGGTGGAGATATATTTTTGTAAAAGTTGAACATTACAAACCAGTGTTAATGTTACGCCTATTTCCTATAGCTAGTCCAGCACTAAATAAATACCCATTGGTTCACTCATTTCTTTTCTAGACTACAAAGTAATATTTGTGGCTCTTTAGAATCACATTCTAAATCAAACTGACCATGAAACATTTTTAACCTAAGATGCAAATGGGACCTGCAAATGCTAAAAGATTCTGGAAGAATGGAATGGCCTCCAAAACAATATCAGGCAATTTAGATTTAAAATAAAAGGATATAGGGGACAGTTGAAAATAAAATAGAATTAAGTTTGTGTTGTTTTTAAAAATATATTGGTTAAGCTCTAGCCTGACTTTTACCTTTTTACATCAGTTGCAAATAAGAAGCTAAAACTTTGGGGGCAGGAGGGAAAGGAAAATAAAAGAGACTTTTCATCCTTTTATACCTTTCTGCTACCTTTTGCTTCTGCCCAAAGCGGAACTATTCCAGTTTTTCAACTGGAGCAAATGAGACTGGGTCAAGTTTAGTTAGCTAAGGTTGGAATCCTGTGCTCTTCTGTTCAAAGCAAAGTAGGCTTGGGGGATGGTGGAGGAAGAGTGTGCCACTCATCCATTTTGATACAAAAAAATACATGTTTTTGATATGTAGATAGACCATAAGATTTTGAGGGGAAAGGGGCATCAAAAATGATCAGTCCAACTCCCTTGGTTTTAGTTTTTTTTAGTTTTTTTTTTCTACAAGGCAATGGGTTAAGTGGCTTGTCCAAGGCCACACAGCTAGGTAATTTTTAAGCATCTAAAGTCATATGTGAACTCAGATAATCCTGACTCCAGGGCCAGTGCTCTATCCACTGCACCACCTAGCTGCCCCCTCCCTTGGTTTTAAAATGATAAAACTGAGGTGCAGAAATTGATTTGTCCAAAGTCATAAAAAAAGGGAAAAGCGTCAGGATTTGAAGCCACCTCTCCACTTTTTTTTTTTTTGGCAAGGCAAATGGAGTTAAGTGGCTTGCCCAAGTCCACATAGCCAGGTAATTATTAAGTGTCTGAGACCGGATTTGAACCCAGGTACTCCTGACTCCAGGGCCGGTGCTTCATCCACTGTGCCACCTAGCCGCCCCTTAATGACTTTTCCAAAAACAGAAAGTGGCTTCCAACAATATTTACTTTGGATAACAGAATATTACTGTCACTAAAATTTTCTCACAGAAACCCTATTTATATTGCACAGGATACTAAGGCTTCATGGAACTATATGGGAAATGCATCTTAAAGGTATTTTTTTATAAGCAGGGGATAGGGATAGGAATAAAGGCTGGATATGTGATTTCACTTTGTACACTCAAAGATGTATTTGTGGCAAATTAAATGATTTTTAAAGTACTCACACTCTTAGTTTAATTATGGTAAGAAGGTCAAGCATATAAAAGAGCAGGTATTAAAACTTGAATATTTTAACACTGCAGCTAATATCAAGTTATCCTTTGTGCCTGTTTTACTCCCTACTTTTGAAGGTAAAATTTCAGGCTTCACTAAACTGATTTTCCCAGCTCTCAGCTGAATGCTCTGGAAATAGTTGGCACTTAACGAACAACTGCTGAATATAAGCACACAATTCCCAGGTAGGCCATATAATAATTATAGGGACTGTGATCCAGAGGTTCCCTAAGAGGTTGTTGTCTGCCTTTACCTCTACTTCTATATCAGCAGATTATTTAGAATTGAACGGTTTTTAACAATAACTTCATATCTTCCAAAACTGCTAGCCTACCTGTGTTGGTGCACACATCAATCCTGCCATTTTCTAGGTTTTACTGTCTTCTATATAAAGCAGAACTTAAAAACAAAACCAAAACATGGCTGGTTTTCAAAAGTCACAATTTTACACCCCAGAGATAATAATGATCTGATTCAGTTCCACAACATAGACTAATCAAATCCTCAAAATGACATGGAGAAAAAAGGCCTCTTATCATTAAGGGAAGAAACATTCTTACCCCATTTCCTGGATAAAACCCAGAGAGCTCCACTCAGTTCTCATTTACAGGACAAAGAATGGGACTAAAAAGAACACCTTGCTCACAAGCAAAGTGACTATTTCAAAGGTCTTTCAGAAAAGAGATCTTATTAGTCTTATTCCAAAAAGGGCCTTCATCATCCTTTGTTGTTCCAAGGCCTTTTTTTAGTTTCTAAGTTGCAAAGCAGAAGCAGATAAATGGTTTCCAGTCTAGTGCACAGTTAGATCAATGCACATGGTATCAAATAAGACTTCTTCTGGCCTCTGGGACACTCATTAATTTGATTAGATTTAATGTAATTAAAACAAGGACTCAGTACCACCATAATTCTTTTCAGGCATAGATTTAAAAAAGCATTTGTTTCATCAATGAGAGTATAGTTTCAGATAACATCAGGATTAGCAGGCAGAAAAATTAACTAAACTCAGCCTAGTTTTCTTTCACTTTTACACTGCTTAAAAAGATTACCCTGTTTTCTAATGGAGACCTGGTCACTCCTAAGCCCACAGTGCTGATAAGAAGCAGATGTGCTTTCCAATATACCATATAATTAGGGGATTAGATTAAGAAAAAAGGCCAGGGGTGCTAGGTGGCCTAGTGAATAGAGCACCAGCCCTGGTGTCAGGAGTACCTGAGTTCAAATCCGGTCTCAGACACTTAATAATTACCTAGCTGTGTGGCCTTGAGCAAGCCACTTAACCCATTTGCCTTGCAAAAACCTAAACAAACAAACAAAAAAAAGACTAGCTTTATTTTGGTACTGAGATATAGTAACAACACAACAATAGAATGAGTCTAAAAAAATGAAGCAACTGAATTTGTTTTAAGGACTTGAACAATAAGGGTAAGGGAACAAATGATACAGAAGAGTCAGGAATCTCTGACTTGTACCTTGGGAGGTAGAGCCATCAGACTGACCCACTCTAACCTCTAGGTTTTCACTATAACACCCAATACAGGTCATTCATACTCTACCTGCTAACAGGACCTTGTGACAAACTTAAGCCAAGCAGATTTTCTCTGGCTGTTACCACCTGCTTTGACAAGAGCATAGTTTTGAGAGGGAGGAGTCACTAAGAGGCAAACTCAGGTGTTTTCCTGGTCCACCTTGATCTGTACTTGAAAGAGAAGTGTACCCACTGGAGCTCTTCTTTGGTCCTCACCTGCTATCACTGTGTTCACACATTCATAGAGAAGAGACATGGCAGAAGTGCTGAAAAGAGAGAGAGGTGACAAAATGACCAAAAACCCTTTACAAGTCTTAACAAGCTCAAGGAGAGCAGCATGTGATTTGTGAATTCAGTGAAATGGGGATGATTCAATTCTGGATCTGTTTGTTTCCATTCAGTTTATTCAACCTGGGTAAATTACAAATGTCTGTTTCTCAATTTCCATCCATCTGTGATGCCATCCATATAATGGAAAATCACACAAGCTTACATGTATGAAAAATTTGCTGGCAAGAATAACAGTCACAACACCTTGGATTCAGATAACAATTAGCTTTTCTAAGCATTTCCAAATCCATCACCTCCCATGACCCTGAGGTTATCTGTCAATACTCTGGAAGATAAAGTTGGGGGCAGGTGGCAGGTGGTGCTCCTAGTTGGAGAGGCTTGAAATTTGAAGTCCAAAACTTGAGAGGCTTGTCAAAGTTAAGAACCTAGCACCCTGACTTTCAAATTCAGAGTTCTATAATGCTATGGTCCTTTTCAATTGTCATTTTTTTTAAAATTTGAGGCAATGGGAGGGGTGGCTAGGTGGTGCAGTGGATAGAGCACCAGCCCTGGAGTCAGGAGGACCTGAGTTCAAATCCAGCCTCAGACACTTAATAATTACTTAGCTGTTTGACCTTGGGCAAGCCACATAAAACCATTTGTCTTGCAAAAACCTAAAAAAAAAAAATTTAAGGCAATGGGGTTAAGTAATTTGCCCAAGGTCACACAGACAATTATTAAGTGTCTGAGTTCAAATCTGAACTCAGATCCTCCTAACGCCAGGGCTGGTGCTCTTGCCACTGCGCCACCTAGCTGTCCCACTGTGGTCCTTCTCAAAGGATAAATCTAAATCCTGAGTTTGGTTACTGATTGTTCCTCATATTTGAATTCATTACTTACTATGCTAAAGAAACAAATCATCTTGAAGATAAGAATCTATAATAGGTGGAAAGACTGGATCATAATAAGGTCAACTTGCTCAATGAAATAAAAATCTTGATAATTTTTTCTACTTTTTAATTAAAGTTTAAGATCTTTTACCCAAAAAAAGGCTTTGGTTTCTCTACAAAGAAGTCTTAAGTTCCCTCAACAAATACCCCTTTGACCACTAATTCCAAAAGAATCCAACAGATCAGGCTGTTTCTCTTCAACTTCAACACAGTAACACCCTAGAAATATTAACATAACTCCCACACAGGATAAGAAGAAGGAGGGGAGAGATATACACTGTGTTTTTTTTAAATTTTGCTTGTCATCCCTAAAAATCAACACCAGGGAGAGGCATCTAATATAGAAGTCATGGACACAGGTTTGGACACAGCAATTCTGGTTGTCCAGAGAGAATAAATCATAGCAGACATCTTTCTTTGTCATTATTTAGAAATACAGCCAGTATTTTGCTACAGTAGTATTTTATATTTATAAAAACCCAATAGGATAGTTAAAATTGAAACTGACCACAATCCAAATACCTATCTTACATGTTAAATTTAAATACTTTAAAGTTTATGTTACCAAAAAGCAATAAGCTCAGAAGACAATCTCAGATTGAAGGTATCTGGGAGACAATCTAGTCCCTTCTTAGGGATGAGGAAAATGTACAGTTAAAATACTAAAAAGCTAATTAATGGCAAAGCAGGGACTAGACTCAAACAATCTGAATTCTTAGTCTTTAACACACCACACTGATATTGTTTTAAAATGTAATTAAGTTTCCAGGGCGGCTAGGTGGTGCAGTGGATAAAGCACCAGCCCTGGAGTCAGGAGTACCTGGGTTCAAATCCTGTCTCAGACACTTAATAATTACCTGCTGTGTGGCCTTGGGCAAGCCACTTAACCCCATTTGCCTTGCAAAAAGAAAACCAAACCAAAACAAACAAAAAAATTTAGTTAAGTTTCCAAATATGTCACAGAACTTAACAAAACCATACTATGGTATCAATGAAAACCAAGAAGACAGATTCAAAATTAGTATCTCAAAACAGACTTTCTTTTAGAAAAGCAGGTTACAAAGTCGAATATGCTCACTCAATGCAGGCCTATAATTTTAACACTGGAAAGGACTCCAACACAAAAGTTTTATTAGCATTTTTAATTCATTCAGGTATAGTGGAAAAAGCACTTGATAGACAGTTGGGTGATAAGAGTTCTAGGATCAGTTTTCTCATGAACTGTTTTATCTTGGGCAAGACCCTCCCAATCTCTGGATCTCAGTTTCATTCTTTGTAAAATAAGAGTAGGACTAGGTAAGTTTTAAGGTTCTCTTCACCTCTAACATTCTAAGATTCTATACCTTACAACTAACATATACAATTTGGAGCTTTCTCATTCTGCAATGAAGTTAAAATTGTCTGATCTGAAAATCTACCCGAGAAAAAACTTGGGGAACACAATTCAGAGAGTCATATATAACAACTTAATTAGTGATTTGAGAACAAAGAGACCTTTCTTTAAATCTAGGAATTTAAAGCAATAGCATACCAGGAAAAAACAGACCCATTTTCCTTATGGAAAGGAGTCATCTAGTCAAAATGATCAAACAAACCCCAAACCCACTGCCTAAAAAGAACCCTGTCATGATCCATAGGGCAATCCAACAAGGAACTGTGAATTAGGAATTCACTTTCTTCAACACCAGCATCAACTACTAGTTACCCCCAAACAAGCACATAGATCTAGAAGCCCTGGGAGGGAGAGCACTCATGCAAATTGCATGCCTTTTCTCCATTGAACCCTTCATCACCACCATCTGGTGGAGCACTTTATTAGGTATTGAGAGTACAAAGAAAGGCAAGCCAGTCCTTGCCCTTGAGGAGCTTACAATTAATGGGAGAGACAACATGCAAACAAGTCCTATACAGGATAAATAGGATATAATTAATAGAGGGAAGGCACTGGACTTAAGGACTGGGAAAGGTTTCCTATACATTCTACAGGAATTTTAGTTAGGACTTAAAAGCCAGAAAGGTCAGTCTTGTTTGTGGAAGCCAAGGTCACTGTTTCAAAGAAGTGGTTGTGGGGAAGAAGGTCAGAAGACTGAAGATGTAAGAGGGGGGCTATTTGTACTTGATGCTTGAGGTGAAAAGAAGCCACCGAAGCTTATTGCTTGGAGGGTATTGGGGAAGGCTAGTGATAGGACTGAACCTGCACTTGAGGAAAATCATTATGGAGGATGGAGGGTGGCACTGGAGTGGGGAGAGACAGAGGCAGATAGAACCACCAGCACACTATTGCAATCATCCAATCAGGAAATGATGAGGACATGCAAATGGGCTTAAGTGGCTTGCCCAAGGTGAAAATGGAGCAGGGTAGTGGCAGATTTGAAAGATGTTGCAAAGGTGAAATCAATAGGTTATTACTACCCTTGACAGCAATAGGGATGCTGGAAGTCAGGAAAGTAGGGAGAAAGATAATGAGTTCATTTTTGGACGAAGAGAATTTAAAGAAAGCCAGTTTGAGGTGCAGTTAGGTGGCACAATGGATAGAGCACCAGCCCTGGAATCAGGAGGACCTGAGTTCAAATCCAGCCTCAGACACTTAATAATTGCCTAGCTGGCAATCTCGGACAATTCACTTAACCCCTTTGCCTTGCAAAACAAAAAGAAAGGAAAGAAAGAAGGAAGGAAGGAAGGAAGGAAGGAAGGAAGGAAGGAAGGAAGGAAGGAAGGAAGGAAGGAAGGAAGGAAGGAAGGAAGGAAGGAAGGAAAGAGAGAAAGAGAAAGAGAGAGAGAGAGAGAGAGAGAGAGAGAGAGAGAGAGAGAGAGAGAGAGAAGAGAGAGAGAGAGAGAGAGAGAGAGAGAAAGAGAGAGAGAGAGAGAAAGGGAGAGAGAGATAGGGAAAAAGAGAAAGGAAGAGAAAAACAAAGAGAGAAAGTGAGAGAGAGAGAGAGAGAGAGAGAGAGAGAGAGAGAGAGAGAGAGAGAGAGATAGAGAGAAAGAGGGAAAGAGAGAAAGAATTACACACTGTGGGAGTGAATAGTATCAATAAAGAGAAATTAGATTAATAAGAAAAGTGTATTCTGGGGTGGCTACGTGGCACAGTGAATAGAGCACCGGCCCAGGAATCAGGAGTACCTGAGTTCAAATCTGACCTCAGATACTTAATAATTACCTAGCTGTGTGGCCTTGGGCAAGCCACTTAACCCCATTGCCCTGCAAAAACCTTTTAAAAAAAGCATATTCTATCTAGTTTTTAAGATTTATTGACCTGTGGTCTTTCAGAATAGCCCAATTACATACATGCATTCTGAGTAATAACCGATAAGTAGCCATAAACATTTGGATATTTGTTTTTCATTACTTAAGAACCTGATACAATGAAACTCTATGTAACTGTATTTGCCTACTTCAAGTATGTAATTGCATATTTTTTAAAAAAAAAAGAAGATATGTACTTGTATGGAGGCTAGGAATTCAAAATTTTCTCTTCTGACTTACCTATGAATTAGGTTGGTGAGGGGTTCAATTAGTTTTTTTCCCAGCCTTGGTTCTAAGGGAGTAAGAGCACCAAACTATGTGAATAAAAGGAAAAAAATCAATAGATTATTTTGTGACAGGACATAGTTCACATCTGATCATCTTTTCTTTTTTGTAGGGTCAAAACAAGTTTGCAGCAGGTGGTTATTCTCTTCCTGAGCATGCTGACTATAGAAACAGATATTCTTAATCTTTTAGATTAATGTACTGTGAATATTACTGTATAAGCTTTTAAACACAACTAAATTAAAAAATAATAATACGGTCAAATGACCTGGAACTTGAAAAATGACAATGAGTTTATGTTTTTGCTAATTCAATTTATTATGACTTTATAGATGCTAATAATTTCCTCTACAATTTTATTCCTTGTTCTTTAAGTTTACTTAATTTTTTTTTCTGATGTTTATTTTAACAAAAAAAATCTGCAAAGAAGACATTCAATAAATGTTGGGTCACAAACAATTTTCCTAATGAGAACAAAAATTAATAATCACAGCATGGAAATACTTACCAATTTGATAATCTTAATGAGGACCCAATTATTAGTGGAAGAAGTCATCAACTTAAAAAATAGTGGAGCAAGGGATAGATAGTTTTTGGGATTTCGCCTGGCCAGCTCACAGATGACATTCACTGCTGCAGATTGCACACCTATGAATTTAAGGTACATAAAACTACCTTGGTATCTGGGCAAAGGTACATATGGCAAGTCATCCCCATGTAACTATTTATTCCTATCTTCAACTCTTCAACTATTTATAGTCTTTCTCAAAGTGGAAAAAACATATTGTCTAGATTTCTGTGGAACACTTTTGTCCATTCATGCAGTGACCACACCAATTTGGGCTCTCATCCCTTGTTTCTTGTCAAGGCCCTGACTTAAATCTCTTTCCTCTAGATAGATGCCCAAATGATATTCCTTAAGTGCAATCCTGACCATGTCATTTTCTTAATCAATCTCCAAGAACAATCTAATCCCATGAGAGTCAAATACAAAGTCCTCTCTATCTGACTAATAAAGTTCTTGAAAACTTTACTCCAATCTCCCTTTAGAGCATTATGTCATTCTTCTTCATGCATCCTAATTAGCTTTTTTGCTAATCCTCATCAATGTGCCATCTCCCATCTTCATACCTTTTACAAAAACTGTCCTTGATGGCTAACTTAATTTCTTCTTTACCCTTACCTCTTACAATACCTTGTATTTTTCACAACTTAGCACAAACACTACCTTTTATAGAAGGTATTCTCTGACCATCCCTTTCTCCACTTACTATTGCTTCTCTGCAAAATTATCTTGAATATTTTTGTTTATTTATACATTTACATGCTATTTCCTTTACAGAATTCCTTGAGGACAGGATTTTTTGTGGAATTTTTTTTTAATTTCTGTTTCTGGGACAGGATTTTTTTGTGGAATTTTTTTTTTAATTTCTGTTTCTGGGACTTGCCACTAGCAGTAGCCTGGATGGATTCAAAATGGGACCAAGATGATACCTGGTCCCAAAGATTCCATGGACTAGATCTAGCTTACCTTTAACTTCATCTTCAATTCTATTTCAGTTTGAAATTATCCTATCATCTTACAGAAAGTGGGCCAAACATTTCCTTTTCCTTTTCGACCCATCGTACACAGAATTTTAGAATTGGAAAGGGCCTAGCTATTCAAACCCAGACCTGGAAAAGAATCCCAATTACAATAGCCCCAATAAGAGGTCATTTTTAATTATCAACTTTAATCATATTTTCACAGAAAATGGACTCATCAAGATGTTAAATTTAAAAGACCACCTTGCTACTGTACATCAAAATTTTATTTAAATACCCAAGACAACAGAAATGTAACAGACCAGGGTCAGGATCCTCAAGTTTCTCCTTTAGGCGAGGGAAGGCAGGGCGAAGGGACTCTGGGTACTTCAAGAACACTTTATACATGATCAGCACAGCCTTCTTCCTGATGTAAGGCTTTGTGTGTGACATCTGTGAACCAGACAAATGTAAGAGATGCACATGCCATGGTGGAGATATGTGCAAAGATTCATTTCAGTTCTCTGGCCCCCCCACCAAAGTGCAAGCATGCAAGTTGTAACTACATTAGGAATTTATAGATGAGATCTGATTTTGAAAACTTAGAAATCTCTGCCTCCCTAGCTCTCTCAGGCCATGAAAGAGGTATAATTTCTTTCCATATGCAATTTTATTACTCAAAATAAGATCTAATAGCAAACTAGAATAATCCAGCCTCAACTTCTCTCCTCATAATGCCCCAAAAGAAGATCACTCCCATGGAGATACTAGTCTCTTCACAGAGCACAGAGACTGGGTTCAGTCATGACAATATCAATATACTCTGAATATCATCCCCTTTCCTGACTTTGCCTATTCCTAACCATGTTTCTCACCTCCACCACTTCCCTCTAACTTTTACTAACACTGCAAAAAGTTAATGATCTGCTGTGTTCACAACTCAAGAGTTAATGATCTCCAGCATCTGTTTTGGACAGTGTTATCTACTGTTGTGAAATGGACTAAACTGTTTCATTACTAAAATGAGATTAAAATGGATGATTTCTAAGATAGATAGAGAAAATCTATTTTATTTCCTTAACTAAACAGAATATATAAACCCTCCTGGAACTCAAGACTCATAGCAGGAAGTTAGTCCAAGGTGATTATCAAGCACTTCCTAGGGGCCAGGCACTACTGAGGTTGGAGATAAGAAGGAAAGCAAAAAGAGTCATTAACTCTAGAAGCTCCTATCCTTGATTCCTGTCCCCTTCAAACACAATATTCCAGAGTCCTGACCCAATGCTAGTATGTGGGGGGGGGGGGGGGGGGGGCAGGGGAGGTGGCTGTCCTTTGGAATCACTGCTCCACAGACAATATACTTCCCTTTACCCTTAATCTTCTCTTCTCCCTCCTTCCACCTTCAATGACTGACAAGTGGACCATACTTTCCTAGTCTAGGTTGCACCCTCACTGCTTTCCATTGCCTCTGCTATTCAGTAGCTCTCTTCCTTTTGAAGTTCACAACTCATATCTAACACCCAATCAAAATCCAGTAGCTGTTTTCTACAGACATTACCATTGTTCTCTGCCCTTCCTCAAAGAGTTCAGTACATATCTCACAATTTTTCTCTTCTCCCCAACTCTTGCCTTTATATTTGAGAATCTTAAAATTATATTGACTTTTGGGCGGCTAGGTGGTGTAGTGGATAAAACACCAGCCCTGGAGTCAGAGTACCTGGGTTCAAATCTGGTCTCAGACACTTAATAACTACCTAGCTGTGTGGCCTTGGGCAAGCCACTTAACCCAGTTTGCCTTGCAAAAAAAAAATATATATATATATATGTTGACTTTCCCTCAAAACACTAATAACTTATCGTCTTAACCTCTTCACTCCCTGTGACCTAGTTCTCCACTCCACCTCAGTTTCACACAGACAGTCATACTTGGATCTTGTCATCACTCAAAAATGCACCACCTCCCTGTTCAAGAATTTAAAATCCCCTGTTCTGATCACAGTCTATTGGTTTTCCACCTGTTCCCTGCCTTCTCTTACCAAACTACTCTACATGACCTCTGATCTCTTGACCCTCAATTCTCTTACAGGTCACCTGCCCTGCACTAGCATCTCTGTTTCCCCCTTTCCCCATCTTAACCCTCTAGTGAACCAAGTTCTACTCTATGCGATCCTTTTCTTATTAATGTCTCATTCATCCACTTATCATACTACTGTCACCTTCCAAGCTTCAATTTCAGATCACTCCCACCATCTGCCACCTTCACTTCTATACTGAATAAAGTTGGAGAACAATAATTTTGACTGTGGTCTACTATAAATTTGCTACACAATCTCAACTGGGCACTGACAGGCAATCATTCACCTTGCTCTTATTAACTCACTCTCCTATTCTTCACAATGGATCTTTCAAATCTTTCATCCTTTCTTAAGCTTCCTTCTCCCACTTTCTCAGCTGAGAACTTTCACATCATATATTAAAGAGAAAATGTTCTTTACAATGAGTCACCTCTGCTCTCTTCTTTTATCTCCCTCATATGTCTTCTGTCACTATCAACTCCTTCACCTGTCTCACATGAAGAGACAGCCTCACTCCTTCCAAAGGATAAACAATCTCATTCCATTTCATCTCCTCCAGAAGCCTCTGTCATCCCCACTCTATCACTTATTTTCAATCTCTTCCTGTTTATGGGTTCTTCCTCTACTGCCTATAAATATGTCCGTCTCTACCATTTCTCAGAAAACTCACTTGATCCTTCCATTCCTATCACCTTAGATCTCTTCTGTTCTTTATGACTAAACTCCTTGAAAAAGCTATCAACAGGAGATAGAAGCACTTTTCACGCCTTACAAACTGCCTACCAACCACATCATTTCACTGAAATTGCTCTCTTCAATCCAATGGTCTTTTCTCAATCCTCATTCTTCTTGACCTTTCTACAGCATTTGACATTACTGATGTCTCTTCTCTTCTCTTGAGGTTTTTGGAACATTACTTTCTTCTGGTTCTTCTCCTCTCCATCTGATCACTCCTCAGTCTCTTTTGCTTGGTCTCTTCCAAATCATGTCCACTAACTATAGGTGTAACTCAGGGTTCTGTCCTGGACTCTCTCCTCTTCTTCCTCTATATATTTCATTAAGTGATCTCATCAGCTGCCATGGATTTAACTATCATTTGATATATGCTGACGATTTTCAAATCTACCTATCCCACACTAAGCTCTTTGCTGACTCACATCCCCAAACTGCCTTTCAGACATCTCAAACTGAATATCCAGGAAATTTCTTAAACTCAATACATGCAAGATTTCTCCCTAAATTTTCCCTGCCTCCAACATTCTGAGTGCTGTCAAGTGTAACCCCCATCCTGCCTTCCCAGTCCCCAAGTTTCATAGGCTTGGTATCCTCCTGCACACTTCACTGTGTCTAACCACTCTCACGGTGATTTCACCTTTGCAAATTTACTCAGGTACACCCCTTTTCCCTCTGATTCTGTCACCATGATGCTGTACAGGTTCTAATCACCTCAGTGACTGCAAGAATCAGCTGGGGACTATGTCTGCTTCAAGTCTCTCCTCACTCCATTTCATCCTCCACTCAATCATCCAAGTAATTTTCCTAAAGCACATCTGACTATGTAATTCCCCAATGCCCTCACTCAATAAACAAAAAAGTAGATTCCTACTACTTCTAGTATAAAATATTCTCTGGCACTCAAAGTCCTTTATACCCTGGCTGCTCCCTCCTAACTTTCAATCTTCTTATACCTTACTCCTACATTTACTCTTTGATCCAGTGACACTGGCCCTTCAAGCAGCTCCAAAAAACAACATACTCTAATCCCTCACCTTACAAGCATTTTCTCTGGTGGGGACAACTAGGTGGCCCAGTGGATAGAGCACTGGTCTTGGAGTCAGGAGGACAGGAGTTCGAATCTAGCCTCTGACACAAAAGTCTTTCTAGCTACATGGCCTTGGGTAAGTCACTTAATCCTGATTGCCTCTCATCCAAGACTAAGTCTAGTAGTCCTGATTCACATCTGGCCACTGGACCCAGATGACTATGGAGGAGAAAGTAAGGCTGGTTACTTTGTACAGCATCCCCTCAATTCAAATCCAATTCAAGTGCTTGTCATGGCATCAACTCCCTGATGTTGTGGTATTCTTCAAAAATGAACATTATTATTTTCTTTAGTTGTCCCCCATACCTGGAATGCTCACCCTGTATACCCCAGCTTCCTTTAAATCCCAACTGAAATTCCATCTTTAACTAGAAGCTTCTCCAACCTCTCTTGATTCTGGTGCCTTCCCCTCTTTTAATTACTTCTTATTTATCCTGTATAGGGCTTGTTTGTACATACTTGTTTGCTGGGTCTCTCCCCTATTAGAAAGTAAGCTCCTCAAGGGCAGGAACTATATTTTGCCTCTCTGTGTACTCCCAGGGTTTAGCACAGTACCTGAGACAAAGCAAACATTTCATAAATGTTTACTTATTTTGATCAAGGGAAGAGAACACAACAACAACTATATACAAAAAAAGATACATACAAGATAAAGATGGAGATAATGACAGAGGAAGGACACTGGTATTAATAGAAGTTTGGCAAGTTTCTTGCAGGAGGAGGGGCTTTAGCTAAAACCTAAAGAAAGTGAGACCAGCCAATAGACAAAGAAAGGATGGAGAGAATTTCAAGATTGGGAGACAGCCTTTGAAAATGCCCAGAGCTGGGGCAGTGGATAGAATGCCAACCCTAGAGTCAGAAGGACCTGCGTTCAAATTTGGCCTCAGACACTTGATACTTACTAGCAGTGTGATCTTAAGTCACTTCACACCCAACCATCTTGCAAAAAACCAAAACCCAAGCCAAGGTCAGTGCCTCCGACCCCAGAACCTCCCAGCTTCTCTGGCTATAACCTCACATTTGCAAGAAGTCTCTTCCTTCTCCTGAAGGCCAGCACCCGCCTGCTGAGACGACCAGCAAGTAATCACATCTAGAACTCGTCTGACTGCATACGCGCTATATCTCTGCTTTTCTTTGAATCTCCAGTGATTACAGCAGTACCCGGTACATAGTAGGCTCTTAAAAAATATTTGTTGAAAAATGACTAATGTGGAAATGTTTTACCTGACTGCACATGTCTAACCCACACCAGACTGCTTGCCTTGGAGGGCAGGGTGAGAATGGGAAGGGAAGGGGGGGGGGGAGGGAGTGAGAGAATCAGAACTCAAAATCTTAAAAAAAAATGTGCTAAAAATTATTTTGGGGGGGGAAATTGGAAAATTTAGGGAATTGGGGGAAAATTTAATTGGGGAAAATTGGTGAAAAAAACAAAATATTAAATCATTGACCTCAAAAAAACTGCTTACTGACTTAACTTTAACCTTTTTTTGCGTGTCCTGGACCTCTCTGAAAATCTGTTTAAGTCTATGGAATCTTTTTCAATGTTTTTAAATGTATAAAATATATAGGATTATAAAGGTAACCAATTAAAATGAAATGCAGTTGTCAAAATGTAAAGAAGTTCCCAGAACCCCATGAAGAATCCTTACTATAGGGGCAGCTAGGTGGGCAAGTGGATAGAGCACTGGCCCTGGAGTCAGGAGTGCCTGGGTTCAAATTCAACCTCAGACACTTAATAATGACCTAGCTGTGTGGCCTTGGGCAAGCCACTTAACCCCATTTGCCTTGCAAAAATCTTAAAAAAAAAAAAAGAATCCTTACTATAGACTTCTCTGCTGACAAAACCCCAGAGAATCCAGGTCACCTCCATGCCATGGTATCAAAATAAAACTTTGGGGATAAGTGAAAAAATAAAACAAATACCAGTCACTGCTTTGTTTTACACATATATAGCTCGTTATAAAATCTCTTGAGGTATTCTCAAGACCTTATCTTTTTTAAGTCAACAACCCACAACTCATTTTTATGGCATACATTGATCCAAATTGAATGTGATGAGAGAGAAATCATATCCTTAAGGAAGAAAAATAAAGTATAAGAGAAAGCAAGATTACATAATAACAAATCAGGTTTTTTTCCTAAATTAAAGGTAATAGTCCTTCAAATAGTCCTTCAAACTCCACAATTCTTTCTCTGGATACAGAAGGTATTCTCCATTGCAGATAGCCCCAAATTGTCCCTGACTGCTGCACTGATGGAATGAGCATCCACTCCCATGTTGCTGTTAGGGTGTACAATGTTTTTCTGGTTCTGCTTATCTCGCTCAGCATCAGTTCATGCAAATCCCTCCAGGCTTCCCTGAATTCCCATCCCTCCTGGTTTCTAATAGAACAATAGTGTTCCAACACATACATATACCACAGTTTGTTAAGCCATTCCCCAATTGAAGGACATTTACTTGATTTCCAATTCTTTGCCACCACAAACAGGGCTGCTATGAATATTCTTGTAGACGTTTTTACCCTTTTTCATCATCTTTTCAGGGTATAGACCCATTAGTGGTATTGCTGGATCAAGTATGCCCTTTGGGCCTAATTCCAAATTCTTCTCCAGAAAGGTTAGATGAGTTCACAGCTCTACCAACAATGTATTAATGTCCCAGATTTCCCACATCCCTTCCAACACTGATCATTGTCCTTTCTGATCATATTGGCCAGACTGAGAGGTGTGAGGTGGTACCTCAGAGATGCTTTAATTTGCATTTCTCTAATAAGTAATGATTTAGAGCAATTTTTCATATGACTATGGATTGCTTTGATTTCCTCATCTGTAAATTGCCTTTGCATATCCTTTGACCATCACAATTTATCTCTATACCATTTAGAATGGTCTAAGTTTTATTTCCTATTTTATATATGAGGAAAATTGAGGGTCAGAGAGGAGGTGGCATAGACTTGAAATCATAAAAAGAGGTCGAGTTATTTCAGCCAACTCACCAAAGTCATGATGTCATTTGCCAAATCTCTGGCGAGATCTGGAGTAACAAAACAGGACAAACCAGTCAGGGCAACTCCAGTATCATATTGGTTGGGGCTACTCAGGTCCTGCAAAGAGAGAGGGGAGAAAAATTTAACAAAGCATAAAAATCCATTCTATTTATAATGAGTTATATTTCAATAACAGTATTATATATGGAATGAATGAAAATTACAATATTCATGAATTTGAGGAGAAATAAATTTCCATTCATACTATTTTGTGGGCTAAGCCATAACCAAGCAATATCTCATCCAATTAGTAAGGAAACAGTCTATATAGGAAAACACAATATTTTAAGTGGAAAATTTAGAACACACTGCTTGCTAAAAAAGAAAAGAATTAAAAAACTATCACAGGTGGAAATTGTTGGGTATATAATAGTCCACAGATTTACCTGTTATAATACATCACAGAACCAGAAATTTATAAGGTGAGCTTCCTCATTATAAATACATGTAAGCAGAGTTGCATTCCTATAGAAACAAGGGAAGCACCTTTGCTTTAAGAGTTGGTTTAAAATATTACCACAAATCTAAAAGTAACACCACCAGACAAAGACATAGTTTTGCATAAAATATGGTTAACTGAAAGGATAATAGTCTGGGTAACTCCTCAGAACTAAATAATGGAAAACTCTTTTGCCCCCATAGGATAAATGGATAATTCATCAAAAAGCTCAGAAATTGATCATTAAGTGTAGGCAGTTCCATGTCTTACCTAAGTTTTCATTGATTCCAATTAGTGAGAAAGTATGAAAACAGAGGAAAAGAATGAGACTGTTGGCTTGAAGACTTCCTTTGTATTGTCCTCATCATCTTTTTGTTATATATTTCTACATTACTATTTGGAAGTATATAAAATTGACATTTTAGTAACCCTAGAAATATTAAGAAATAATATTTCGGGGCAGCTAGGTGGTACACTGGCCACGGAGTCAGGAGGACCTGAGTTCAAATTCAACCTCAGACACTTAATAATTACCTAGATGGGTGACCTTGGACAAGTCACTTAACCTCACTGCCTTGCAAAAACAAACAAAATAATATTTCTCTAGTCTAAAAAGCACCTTTTCTTTAACCTTCCAACACTATCAGCTGTTAGATTAAGGACCAAAGGGCTTTCATAAGGAAATGGGTTAAAAATGGAACTGTCAGTATGTCAGTCAGCTTTCTTCTGCATTAAGGATAGATAATCTTAAGGAGGGGAAAAAGGGGAAAATGTCAGCTAGTATAGTTACTTATGATAAGTTGACTGTTAAAAGTCATTCATTAATACTGCAGTATATGCCTTTTAGGATGAAGAGTATTATGGCCTCTATTTTTTATTTGAGTTTATTTTTTTTCTTTAAGGTTTGTTGAACAAATCTGAGGGCCTTTAAGTCTTTCCATAACTTGCTGTAATTTTAGAAGCATTAGCTTTTGTCTCCTTAATACTTTTTAGAGGGATCATTTACTAAAATCAATTACTTGCTTATTTTCATTATTTGCCCATCAAGATGTGAGTCAGTTTAGTTATTTGAAAACTATGTGTCCCTATCATTCTAATTGTCAAAATTATTTAAACAGAAACCTTAGACAAAATAGAAAGGTTTAAAAACTTGGAAAATGCTAAAGTTTGGATCATGTGAAAATCACTGATTTAGAATATGGTATCAGTGCTCTGGCTTTTATTATCTGCATGGATTGTAGGAGAGCCAGAATTTGGAAAATAAGACTAATTACAATGGAATTCCTCAGTCTGCAGCCACTCCATTTTTTTTTTTTGCCTTGACCCACCAAAAAGTAACTCCTACCAGTGCTGGTCCCCCTAAGAAGGTAATCAAATTACCTAACATGAGGAGTTTTAAGGGTTTCTGAAGGTCAGGATGGGAAGACTTAAGAACAAGAGAGAAGAATGACATCTGTGTAAAAGAGAGTTTTATAAGCTTGAGTTTCATACAGGGCATGCATATGTTAAAAATCACAACTTTTTTTGATGATATGCTGTAAAAATATTAATAAAAGGGATTACAGACTATAAAAAAAATGGAAGTCAGTCTTCTACAACCCCTGAAGAAATTTTCCCAAAGAGAGTGATCTATATTCCATTGCAAGGAAGGTATCCTCTTGTGATATTGGGAACAGATTTTCAATGTTAATCTTTAGAACTTACAATGATTCCTTGAAGGAATGATGTAGGAAGGAATGGGATGGTGACTTTGTTTCTTAATTATTTTGATTGCTAACTTCTATCTGTATTTTAACTTATTAAGATCTTTTCTATGTTCAAGATTCATATAAATATTATCTTAAAATCATCTTAGGAGGGTAGAGGAGAGATATTTCTGAGGGCATATGAGAACTTAGTTCATTTTGGACTTTTCACTCATTAAGCAGAAATAAGTTTGGATATTAATGTTAAATTAAATAAAATTGGTTTTGGTCAGATGAAAATGCAGAGTACAATATTAATAGTTTTTCTTCAACTACCATCTATCCATCTATCTATCTATCTATCCCTCTATCTAGAATTCCTGTCTCCCAGGTGGGGAAAGGTATTTCTTTGAACTGCATTTAAGTTAAATTTATTTATTAAGTCCACTAAGAAATTTAATATTCAAGTTAAGAGACACAAGAATAAGGAGTAGCTAGGTGGTGCAATGGATAGAGCACCAGCCCTGGAGTCAGGAGTACCTAAGTTCAAATCCAGCCTCAGACACTTAATAATTACCTAGCTGTGTGGCCTTGGGCAAACCACTTAACCCCATTTGCCTTGCAAAAAACCTTAAAGAGAGAGAGAGAGAGAGAGAGAGAGAGAGAGAGAGAGAGAGAAAGACACAAGAATATGCAGAATAGGATTTCCCACTTTGGTCTTTATAAGTATTATAAAAATATTAATTTTGCACAAGCCTGTGTTCAGGGCTGAAGGCAGCAAAGACAGAGTTCACCTCATATCAACATCTGTAACTTATTTGACAGAAGTTTCTTATTTCCACAGCATTCTTTTCTGAATAGTTAGAAAATGGACAACTGGAAGCCAAAGAAAACTGCTAAGGCACTTTACTAGATCAATAAAAAAGACAGAAAGCTCTGGAAGAGCAATCAATCAAGGAAGAAGGGAGAAAGGAGAGAGATTTTCTTTCAAAAATAAATAAATAGGGGCAGCTAGATGTCATAGTGGATAGAGCACTGGTCCTGGAGTCAGGAGTAGCTGGGTTCAAGATCTCAGACACTTAATAATTACCTAGCTGTATGGCCTTGGGCAAGCCACGTAACCCTGTTTACCTTACCAAAAAAACCTAACAAATAAACAAACAAACAAATAAATAAATAAATGGATGAGTGGGTGGATGATGAAGTTTTTTTTAACTGAAAAGGAACATACAAGTCCATTCAGGAGGTCTCTTCCTGTGCTTCTAATTCAATGGCTATCGACCTGCCCACAGAATCAAGGCCAAACTTTAGCTTAATGCTTAATACATAAACTTCACTTCAATCTGACATTTAAAGTCTTTAACAAGTCATTCTAACTTTTCCTCTCATAGTATATAACACCATATATAGAGCTTATAGGATTTCAAAGTGCTTTGTATACGTTATTTCACTAGAGGCAAGATAGATGATGAAGTGAATAGCACTAGACTTGCAGTCTGGAAGATTTGAATTCAAATCTGACTTCAAATGCTTACTGACTCAGGATAAATCACTCAGTCTTTTTGGGTTTTGATTTCATCCTGTGTAAAGTGGGAATATTGATATCACCTACATCACAGAGCTACTGTGAGGATCAAATGAATTAAGTGCAAACATTAATGCTAATTACTAGCTATTAATATTATCCTCACAAAATAATATTACCCTCACAAAAATCTTCTGAGATTGGTGCTATTTTTAAAAGAGATGAAAAAATGGAGGCTTGCAGTAAAAAGCTCAAAAATGATATACATTAAACAATTTTTTTTCAGAATCCTCTAAGCTCCTCCAAAAATTCAAATTACTGTTTTCACCTTTTTTCTTTTCTGAGGAGGAATAAACAACTATATAGAAAACTTGCTTGCTAGATTATTTTGTAGTAGGGTCTATTTCAGTGGTGGGATTCAAAAAAATTAACAACTGGTTCACCAAACTCAACATAAAATTAAGATATTGGTTCTGCCAAAGGTTTGAACTGGCTGAATCCCACAACTAGTCTTTTCCCTTGTATATTAGATTGACTTTCTTTTTTTTTTTTAGGGTTTTTTTTTTTGGCAAGGCAAATGGGGTCAAGTGGCTTGCCCAAGGTCACACAGCTAGGTAATTATTAAGTGTCTGAGGCCGGATTTGAACTCAGGTACTCCTGACTCCAGGGCCGGTGCTCTATCCACTGCGCCACCTAGCCGCCCCTCTAGATTGACTTTCAAAGAAATGATTATGACTTTACTATATTACTTATAAATGAGAAAAAATGGCTTTCTGGAAGAAAGAAACACACACACACACACACACACACACACACACACACACACACACACACAGGAAATCTTACTGAAGTGAACAGTGGTTCCAACTGAAACTTATCACTTACCTTTCGAATTTGATTGGTAGTCAGCATAATTACATCAGTTCCTTCATGAAAGCACTGGGAAGCAGCTAGATAACCAACTCGCTGTTTATTTAGAAAAAAAGAAGCATTAAATTCTTGACACCATTTTGGCCTTTCTTGGAACTCAAGGCTCTTGCTCTACAAGCATCAGTCCCAAGGAAAACAAAACCTGTAGCCATAAACAAACTACAGGCTAGATATGTGGGGAGCTGTTAACTCTGGTTGACCAAGAGAACAAAACATGTATTTAACATTCCAACCTAGTATTTCATTGTTTTAGAATGGCAGTGATTTTAAAATGCTACATGTCATCAATACACAGTCCCAGAAGATCAATTACCAGTCTGGTTGTTCATTCTTCCTATTTCCACTAAATTCATCTTTACAATCAGTGACTTTTTAAAAACACAATGTTAGAGTTTACTATCAATTTTTGGCTGTTTATTCTTTATAGCAAATCACATATGTATTCTAAACTACAAACATGTGAATTCTAAATAATGTTTTAAACATACAACTGACTATATTTCAAGTTTTGCTGAACATAATATATATTTCTTAAATAAAAGTGGACAGAAGGCAGAATAATTCTGTTTTGTAAAGTTGCTGAGGTCAAAAGTGAATTTGGTAGTAAAAGAAGGAAGTCACAAGGAATAACATTTCCTCTATAGACACTAACCACAACACTATGCTCATTCGGGTTCCAGTTTTTATTTATCAGAAATAACCTAATTGATTTCAGTCTCTTTTGACACTGTCAAAATTTAATTTTAATTTGGCCTACAGGGCAGCTAAGTGGTGAAGTGGCCCTGGAGTCAGGAGGACCTGAGTTCAAATATGACCTCAGGCACTTAATAATTACCTAGATGTGTGACCCCATTGCCTTAAATAAATAAAATTTAAAAAAACAGAATTTGGCCCAGCTAGACAGTAGGCAAAGATCAATAAAATTTAAATTTGGCCTAGAAAGACAGTAGGCAAATGCCAATAAAATAATCCTCAGTGTTTCACTTAGAACAATAGAAAGAATTATCAGATTTGAAATCCTTAGTCAACTGCATTTGTTGGTGGGAGCCAAATCTTGCTCATGAATACAATTCCCCACTTCTGGATAAGCAACATTCCAAAACTCCAATTCAGGACTTTTTGGTCCCGTGGAAAAGTGCCCACATGTCCTCAGTTTGTCTCGCCTGGACCACCTCCAAACTTGTTATTATGTCCTAATAACCCAGTCCCCTTCCTCTCAACTTTTGTTGGGTGGAACTCCCAGTAAGAAGGAAATGAAAGGTAGGAGCAATGTCCCTTCCTCTTCCCTTGCTTCTTTCAGGACTCAACAGGTAACACCCCTCTCTCACTTCCAGTTTAATTCCTCCTACACAAGATCTAAAGGATGAGGGAAATATCAAAATGGGTTCTTGCTCAACAACAAAAATAAATTAAAGATCTCTGTACTGGGCTTTGAAACAATGATAGGTTTACATATTTCAAAATAAACACAACAGCCTCTTACCTTAAATGTAAACTTTGAAGCACTCATTACTTCAATAATGTTGAAAGCAGCCCAGCTGATGTCATATCCCAACATCTGTAACTGTTAAGAACAAGAATAAGACACTATAACTTTGTAGTTCCTTCTTAATGACCCCTGAACCCTAAAAGACAAGTAGAAACATTTAGAATCGGAGTTACAGATGTGGAGGAAGGTCATATTAGGACCCTGTACTTTGTATGTGTGCATGTTTTAAGGCTTGATATCTGCTTAAAATCTGATTAAAAAAAACTTATTCAAAGGATAATGTACAAAACTACCCAGGTATAAGAATGTTATACTTTATATTTATATCAATGTGATGAAATTTTATGCTATAGTCCTTCATTTCCCCAGAGTTTGTAGGATCATCTGGATAGGTTCTCCATGTATTAAGACAGAGAATACAGAGACTTTATGAGGTGCTAGCTGTACCCTCCCCACCCCCAATTAATTGTCTAAGAGTTAACTTTCTAATAATGGATACAGACTTTTTATGCCTAGCCTGGCTCTTCCAGAGCTTATACTCTGCCAGAACTTCCTTCAAGAATGTAAGAATAGAATTTATAGAAGTAAGTCTATTTCTCAATTGGTAAGTGGTCAAAGGATATGAACAAGCAATTTTCAAATGAAATAATTAAAGTTATTCTTTAGTGATAATAAAAAAATGCCCTAAACGGATTCGAGAAATGCAAATTAAAACAACTCTGAGCTACCAACCCACATCTATCAGACTGGCTAATATGACAGAAAAGAAAAATGACTAATATTGGAAGGGATATGATATGATATGAGAAAAAGCAAGATTATTAGCTCATTCAACCATTTGGTAGAAAATTTATAACTATGCTCAAATGGCTACAAATCTGTGGATGCCCTTTGATCAAGCAATACAACTACCAGGTTTATATTCCAAAGAGATAAAAAGGAAAATGACATATGTAAACAAAAAATATTTATAGCAGCATTTTTAGGGGTAGCAAAGAAGTGGAAATCAAGTGGAGTATGGCTAAGCACATTGTGGTATATGAGTGTGATTTAAATACTATTGTTACTGTAAGAAATGAGGACTCTTAGAAAAACCTGGAAAGACGTACATGATCTGATTTAAAGTAAAATGAGCAGAACCAGAAAAACACTGCACACAATAACAGCAATACTGTATGATGATCAAGGGTGAATGATTTACTTATTCTTAGCAATACAAAAATCCAAGACAATTCTGAAGGACTTATGAAAATATTCTCCAACTACAGAGAAAGATTGGTACAGTCTGATTGCAGATCAAATAGAATGTTTTCTTTATTTGGGGAGGGTTATTTATCTGTTTTTGTTCACAATATGGCTAATATTGAAATATGTTTTTCATGACAACATGTATGTCAAATTGCTTGCTTTCTCAATGAGGGAGGAAAGCAAGAGAATTTGGACCTCAAAAATTTTTAAAAACTAATATTAAAATTGTTTTTACATATAATTGGGGAAATAACAAAATACTAAATTTTAAAAATAAATTTAATAATATTCAATTAAAAAATATAAGAATAGAGAGATCCTCTCTAAGCCAGGAGTCAGCAAGTCAATGAACAAGCATTTATTGAACACTGCATCAGTCACTATACTAAGCACCAGATTTACAGCCACTGCAGTGAAGAAGCTCAAAGTCTAATGAAGGAGACAACAAGTAAACAATTATATAGGGTAGAAGAAGGTAAGCCAGAGGAGACACTGGTAGTGTAGTGGATGGGGAAGAGAAAGAGGAGAACAAGACTCTCACAGATGTGGGAAATAGAAGTGAATCTTACAGGAAACAGTGAGCTGGAGCATTACTCACTGGACCATTGAGTAATATTTAAGCAAGTAAAGTATAAAAAGGGCTTTAAATGCTAAACAGAACATTTTATAGTTGATCCTAGAGGTAATAGGGAGATGTGTTTAATAAACCACTTCAGTATGATACCTAATATTTATATAATAGTGCAGCTTACAAAATACTTGCTACCTAGACAGCTAAATGATGCAATGGAGAGAGAATTTTTGACTTAGATTCAATTATACCCTAAGGCATGTACTAGTCTTGTGATCTTGGATTAGTCACTTAACCTTTGTATGCCTCAAATGTAAAATAGGAGTCATAACAGCATCTATCTCCTTGGGTTGTTGAGAGGATCAAATGAGATAATATTTATAAAGTTCTCAGGCACTTAAATGCTTGAGCCCTTCCTCTGTTTTATACAAATATCTTAATATTACAAAAGTATTTTGCATCCCACAGCCAGAAATTGGCCTCAATTGAGCCTAAGTGGCAAAATTACAAAGAAAAGGCATGGCATGGTCCCAAACTCTCTTACCTTCATTTTTTTTTTAATTTTATTTATTTAAGGCAATGGGGTTAAGAGACTTGCCCCAAGGTCACACAGGTAGGCAATTATTAAGTGTCTGAGGTTGGATTTTGAACTCAGGTCCGCCTGATTCCAGGGCCAGTGCTGCACCACCTAGCTGCCCCTAAACTTCAGTCTTCTTTGTAAAGGTGGGAAGTCTAGTCACTGGACCTATATTTTGGACTTTTTTGATGTACTAATCAAGTTTTGCTGAATGTTTTCTCATCTTCTTTTCTCTATTTTTTCTTTTAAAAGTATTATTTGTTGGGGTGGCTAGGTGGCGCAGTGGATAAAGCACCAGCCCTGGAGTCAGGAGTACCTGGGTTCAAATCCAGTCTCAGACACTTAATAATTACCTAGCTGTGTGGCCTTGGGCAAGCCACTTAACCCCATATGCCTTGCAAAAAAAAAAAAAAAAAAAAAAATATATATATATATATATATATATATATATATATATATAATTTGTCCTCTGAGGTAACTCTTTATAAAGAAAGGATAAATTTCAGTGATGTAAAAACAAAAGATATCAATAAAACTTATTTTACATGAAGTAATACAGAAAAAACAATTATAAGTCAGGATACCTGTCCTAAGGCATTATGGGTGATATACCCAATTTAAAGTAAGACCTATACAAAGAAATGGAATTCACAAATCAACGTACTTACATAGGTAAGCTTGCAGACAGCATTTGCTTTTACTGCAATATTGTCTTGCTTCAGTTCTTGTTTGATCTCATCAATACACTGAGAGATGTATTTGGCCTGAAAAACAAAACAGAAGATGCTTAAATACATTGTAATTCAAATGATATGAGTACTCCCTCCCAGAGAACCACTCATCCACACTTTCCCATTCTCTGGTAACTTTATCCATAATCTCCCAGAAATCCATCAAGGATGGGATAAATCCCAATTTGTTTATCTTGACATTTTATGTCAACTAATGGAACACAGAGGTTGTATCAGCTGCCCCCTAAATCATGTCATTAAGTAAAACTTACATCTTTCCCATTAAGATTCTTCAATTGTGGGAACAAGGCATCATCCATCATTGCATTTGAAAAAACTGCATTAAGTTAAAGGGCTGCCACTTCAACCATGCTGTGTTGGGCTTGTGAGGAGCTAAACTAGCCTCAGCTAACACTTACTAGATGACCTGAGCCAAGCCTTTAACCTCACTGGCTAGCTCCATTTCTTAGCTTTCAGATCTAAATCACTTACTAGCTGTGTGAATTCAAATACCTCATCTATACAAGTACATTGAGGACTAAATAACCTTACATTTCTTCCAGCTCTAAAAGCATTCTTCTTAAATCTGTCAGACTGGATTTGAGTGAACTTGAGTTTTCCTTTAGATATTTAAACTTCCTAAATAAAACCAACTCCCCCCCCATCCCCCACTCCCACCAAAAAGGGTTGATGCCCCATAGTCAGAAATCATGCGACTCTTTAACAAAAGTGACTCTCTTTCAAAGGTGAACTTTGGTTAATGGACCAAAGAATCATATTTTTAGAACATTTTCCTCATAAAGACAAAAAATTATCAGACTCAAATTCAAGATAAAGGGTTCTTCAGTCATGTGCATTTCCCCAAATAACTGTTTTTCAATTTCCTTGTCTTTTCACATGCTCACATTTACCTAAGAAACACTGGAAGTTTAGAATTTTTTTTTAATTTTACAAGGTGTTTCCTCCATAAAAGCCCTCTGAGCAGTTAATTTAAGTATTAAAATGTTTATTTTGTAGAGGTAGAAACAGAGAAGTTGTTTGTATCGTTACTAAAAATCAGAATCCAGATTAAACATCCAAGTCTAATGTCAAATCTGTCCATTTTTCTACTCTACCATGCTGGTTCTGGTGGCAATATTTTCTCATTCTTCATAAATGTGTTAACTTGCTAAAAATGAACAACAGAAGCTAAGAGTAGAGCTCCATCTTGTTCATCCCTCTTCAAGCAGAACTGCAAATAATTCAACTACTGAAGATTGTCCAGTTATGGTATAAATAAAATAATTCTGCTGTGACCTAGTTATATTAAGTTATGTGTTTGTACAGCCAATTTTACTGAACTTTTGGAAAACTAAACAGACTTTGAAATACTGCAGGCTGCTAGGGTAAGGGTGGAAGGTGAGACCACCTAGAACATTTTTTTTAAGTTTTTTTGTGTTTTTTAGGTTTTTGCCAGGCAAATGGGGTTAAGTATCTTGTCCAAGGCCACACAGCTAGGTAATTATTAAGTGTCTAAGGCTGGATTTGAACTCAGGTACCTCTGACTCCAGGACTGGTGCTCTATCCACTTTGCCACCTAGCTGCCCAGCCTAGAACATTCTTGATAGTATCTTTCTGGTTTAGCAGTGACTTGGGTTAGAAAGCCCAGGATCGTAGGAGCATCCAGATTTAAGGCACAGAGAAAGCATACTAACTAGTACCTAGACAGGGCTCAAGCCATCTCTTGGATTTTCAAATTTCTGTCATTTGCCTTTTTTCAGATGTCTAAGTACCCTGAATTTTTTAAGTTAATAACAGAAAAAGAAATTCATAGGTCATAAAAGGAAGAAGGGAATCTTACAAGGTAGACTAACAGGATGGCAGGAAAGTGTAGAAAAATCTTTGAATGGAGAAGAGAGGATATGGGAGTTGGAAGGTGTTGGAAAGATCATCTAGTCCAATCCTCTCATTCTAAAGATAAGGAAAATGAAACCCAAAGAATGAAAATGTATTTGCCCAAGTATATAGAAGTCAGTAGAAAAGACAAATCTAAAATTTAGATTCCTTACCTCTTAGTCATTATTCTAGTCTGTCTTCTCAAAGGAACACTTTCAATAATATAAATCTATACAAGTCTAATTCTGGGAGAAAACTGCATTCCAGACTACTTCTCCATTACTCAATTTACCTTTTCTCGTACCCCTAAGCAAAAGGAAGACAAGCAAACTTCATGTTAACCACCTCATATGCTGCCCAACTTTTTCTTGGTCAAACTCAGGAATCCTACCTTCTTTTAAAATTTATTGTATAATGAGTGTATTCACAGATGGAAACATGCACATTATTGTCTTCTCAATCTCTTTGCCTCCTACTTCATTAATCTCAGAAGTCATATCTCATGACAAACCATAATTGTGCAATAATCATATCCAGAAATTCTTATCTTTTCATAATTCCTTATGCTTCCATTTCCCCTTTGCCTTGCTTTTCCTAAATCTATCCTTCATTCTCATTGTGACCTCCCATCTTCCACTCTTCCCTGATCCTCCTGCCCTGGGATCCTTTTATTTTTCATGTCTTGACTCTTATAGTTGATCTGTTTAACTATATAATCCCTTGCTCCTTTTCCTATCACTGATATAAGGGTATGAAAAAAATATCTTTTTTTCTTTTTCTTTATTTTTAGGTTTGTTTTTTTTTTTGCAAGGCAAATGGAGTTAAGTGGCTTGTCCAAGGCCACACAGCTAGGTAATTATTAACTATCTGACTCCAGGGCCAGTGCTCTATCCACTGCACCACCTAGCCACCCCCAAAATTCTCTATTGCTAAACAAACTCAAACCTAATGCTAAATTAGTTCCATTATCTGAATTAACTCACATATTCAGATATTATCACTGAGTCCTATATATTCTCAACTGGGTCCTGATTTCTTCAAGATAATCCTTTTATTCTTTCCTAATTAGGAGACTGCAGTAAACAGAGAAAAGACTGTAGGATCAAGAGTTCAAATCCTTGTTTTGTCTCTTACCACCTGTGTCATTTCATCTGAGTCCTGATTTTTTAATTTAAACTAGATAACTTCTACAATCACTAGTTTTCTTATCCATATATCTCCATTGTCTAGCATAGGGTATTCCTCTTACAAAGAGTAGGCATTTAAAAATTGCATTTGCTAAGCATTCATGAATATAATGCCTTCCTCTGACTTAAAACTTATTTCTGGACACAATAAATAGATTAATTCAGGGGCCTAACATCATCACTAGAATAACTACATCAAATTTCTTCCGTTTCCTTTAGAATTTGTCCAAATAATATTCCTATGGTTTCTATCATGGAATTTTGCTACTAAATTTAAAATGGTAACTTTAGTCGCATTTTCAAATAGCAAAGCAAACCTAGCAAGAATACAAATGGACTATAAATCAAAGGCAAGAACAAGGACAACACAGATCTGGGTTTTTTAAGAATAGAAACATGATTCTAAAATGACAGAATGAAGATAATTATATGGAAATATGGCCATTCACAAGACCTTGCAAGGGAATGGGAAGGAGAGACAGTTAATCTCATGTCAGAAGCATACACAGTAATCAATTTGAAAACACTACAGTTCAAGACAAATCACAGAATATAGGAAAGGATCTCAAAAGTCACCTATTCCAGCCACTACCTGAACAAAAATTTCACTACAACATGTCCAACAGTTCGTCATCCAACCTCCTCAAAAAAGAGCATGATATCAGGGAGGTGATGTCATGACAAACACATGAACTGGATTGGGATGGGGGGCTAAGTCACCAGCCCCACATTCTCCCCAGGAGCCATCTGGGTCCAGTGGCTAGATATGAATCCGGATGACTAGAGATGGCCCTGGATGCAAGGCAATAAGGGTTAAGTGACTTGTCCAAAATCACACAGCTAGTAACAGTCAAGTGTCTGAAGCCAAATTTCAAATTTGAACTTCTGTCCTCCTGATTCCAAAGTTAGTGCTCTATCCACTGTACCACCTAGATGACCTGGGGGGGGGGGGGGGGATGGAAGAACACATTACCTCCTGAAGCTACCCAGTCCACTTCTAGATGACTCTATCATAAGAAAGTTTCCCTGGCATCAAACCTAAGTTTCCCTTTCTGTAACTTCTGCCCATTATTGTTCCCATTTCAACACTCTGGGGAAATCCAGAGGAAGTCTAAATCTCCAATCCTTCAAGTATTTCAAATCAGTTAATATTTCCACACCCCTAAGTCTTCTCTTCCCCTGGCTCAATGTGCTCATTTCCTTCAAAAAGCCCTCAAAGGGCATGATTAAACCTCTTTACTATCTTGGTTGCTTATCTTTGGTGCTCTCTACTTTGTCAATATCCTAGCACCAAGACTTGTAAATGTGGTTTGACCAGGATAGAGGTATTGGAGGCCTTATTATCTTCCTATTTTGTGATAATCACATTTCTCTCAATACTGCCAAAGTCTGCACTGGCTTTATTGGATGCTTTGTCGTACTGTTGACTCATACAGACTTTGTAATTCACTTAAAATTCAAACAAACTTTTCTGGTCATACCTTGCCCATCATTTAAGTATGGTAGAGGGATAGAGATTAGACCTGTGATTTCTGTGGAACTCTCTCTACCATAGCTGGTCCGTACTTTCTCCTTCATTCGAATAAAAGCTTCTTGGGAGTAGAATAGAAGTTTCTTTGTTTCTGCTAGTGTTGGCATTTCTATAGACTGCAGTCCCTGGCACTTAGGAAGCTCTTAATACATGTTTGACTTGGAGCATTGTAGAGCACTTAAGAGTGTAAATGACTTGCCTAGGGTCACACAGCCAGTATGGGGCAAAAGGTCGGACCTGAAACCTGTTCTTCCCAGCTCCCAGATCAGCTTTCTACTGATTAGGCCACAATGCCTCATGCCCTTATAATAAGTATCTTTTAATTGTTAAATTCCATTTTTTTAATCCAACTGCAAGATTCTACATTTATCTACATAATCAGGTTTTTTAGGAAAAATCACTTTGAGTGGAAAATGGATTAAAGAGGGAAAGGTTTGCAGTCAGGAAGACCAGCTAGGAGGTATTACAAAAGTCCAGGAGAGACAATAAGGGTCCTAAACTAGAATAGTGATAATCTGAGTAGAGAGGGGGGCACTGATGTAAGAAATATTGTATAGGTAGAATCAAGAATACTTGACAACCTATTGGAAATGTAGGGTGAGGGGAAAAATGAGGAATCAAAGACGTTGATCTCTGTCTGACTGGATGTTAGCAAATTCTACAGAAAAAGAAACTTCAGGAAAGAGATATGGAAGAAAGATTATGAATTCCATTTGGGATATGCTGGGTGTCTATATGGTATGTCAAGTTCAAAACATTAAGTAATTGGTGATGCCTCAGTTTCTTCATTAGTAAAACAAGGACAATATAATGCATCCTTTGTTGAATTATTTTGAGATTCAAATGAGTTATGTGAGGGGTCTTGCAATCTTTAAAACAAATTTCAGCTATTATTATTATCAGAGAGATAATTTGAGGAAGAGCATTTGGGTGGTACATTTCATAGTGCTTAAGATTTTAGAGTCAGGAAGATCTGAGTTCAAATCTGATCCCACAGGGGTGGCTAGGTGGCATAATTACCTAGCTGTGTGGCCTTGGGCAAGCCACTAACCCCGTTTGCCTTGCAAAAAATAAAATAAATAAAATAAATAAAAAATAAATTAAAAAAAACAAATCTGGTCCCAGTTATTTATTAGCTGTGTGACCCTGGGAACATCACTTCACCCTGCTGGTTCAGTTTTCAAATCTGTAAAATGAGCTGGAGAAGGAAATGGCAAACTACTCCAGAACATTTGCCAAGAAAACCCCCAAATGGGGTCATGAAGGGTTGAATGAGACTGAAATGACTGAACAACAAGATATAGGTGTATATAAAATACATATAAAGCAAATTCACAGTAATATTGAAGGGAAAGGCAAAGCACAGCAGCAAAAAAGGATTAAGAAAGGCCTTATTCAGATATCTGAGCTTTTCACATTAAGTTCAACTAACCTGTTAATCTGAGAATGCAGATGAAGGAGAGTGGAAATGAAGTCTACATAAAGGAAAAAAGAAAAAAGAAAAAAATGTAACTTCAGAGATCTAATTTAATCCCATCATTTTAAAAATGAGGAAACCCAGGTCCAATAAATTAAAGCTCAAACTCCAAGAAATTCTAAATAAGGAACCAAAATTAATCCTCAGACTTTAAGTACTCAGTATTTTAAGTACTCAGACTTAAAATCTAGTACTATTTCTACAACACCACCCTGAAATTAGTTAAGGTTATATGGTGCTCCAAAAACAAAAGGTAAAAAAAAAAAAAAACCCACATGTACAAAAATATTTATAGCAGCTCTTCAAAATAACAAAGAATTGAGGGGTGGCTAGGTGGTGCAGTAAATAGAGCACCAGCCTCGGAGTCAGGAGTACCTGGGTTCAAATCTGACCTCAGACACTTATAATTACCTAGCCGTGTTGCCTTGGGCAAGCCACTTAACCCAATTGCCTTGAAAAATCTAAAACAAAAAACAAAAAACAAAAAAACAAAGAATTGGAAATTGAGCAGATGCCCATCAACTGAGAAATGGCTGAACAAATTATGGTATTTGAATGTGATTGAACACTATTGTTCTATAAGAAATTCTTATGGATAGGACTTCAGAATAGCCTGAAAAGACCTGCATGAACTGATGCTGAGTGAAGTGAACAGAACCAGAAGAACATGATATATAATAACAGCAACACTGGGTGATGATCAGCTATGATTGACTTGCACATTTCAGCAGCATAATAATCAAAGACAATTCTAAAAGACTTATGATAGAAAATACCAACCATATCCAAAGAAGGGACTATGGAGTTTAAGTGTAGACCAAAGCTCACTATCTTCAATTTTTTAAAAATTGTCTTATGTATTATGTCTTTTGTTCTCTCCCATTTGGAGTTGATTCTTTTTTTTTTTTTTAAGGTTTTTGCAAGGCAATGGGGTTAAGTGGCTTGCCCAAGGCCACACGGGTAGGTAATTATTAAGTGTCTCAGGCCGGATTTGAACCCAGGTACTCCTGACTCCAGGGCCGATGTTATTATCCACTGAACCACCTAGCTGGCCCTGATTCTTCTTTCACAACATGTTTAATATGGATCTCTGTTTAGCGTGATTATATAAATATAGCTTATATTAGAATGCTTTCTGTCAGGGGGGAGGGGAGAGAAGGAGGGAGAAAAATGTAAATATCAAAACCTTGCATAAAGTGACTGTTCAAAACTACCGCTGCATGTTGGAAAAAGAAATAAAATCTATTTTTTAAAAAAGGGTTATTTAGTGTTACACCTTTGGCGATGAACTTGAACTTTATTTCCTATTAAGTTATCCTCTGAAAAATCGATTTATCTGAACATAGTGGAGCTCATCCTTCCTACACAAACTTTCTTTAAGAGGGATGGTCTTGACAGTTTGCTATATTAGAAACTCTTTTCTGGGCTACACTTGATAACAAGGACTGGACAGAATGCCTGGAGAGAAATTTCCTACCAGTGCTCTAGAACCTTAAATTCTAAAATATATATAAGCAAAAGAAGGAAAATGTAACATCTAAAATTCCAGTGTCCTTTAAGCAGGGCAATAATTCACTGAATATTTTATAAACTGTAGCAGCACAATGGAACAAATGTCACAGTACCCTTTCAAAGTGCATCAAGTTCCTCAATACTGATTAGAGGTATCAATACTAAACTTCAATAGTAATTCACTATATAGCTGGTATCTTCCTGTAACAAATTCAATCCAACAAGCTTTTATTGAGGGTCCAATTCATAATGCTAGGGAAAGAGAGAGAAATAAAGATGAGAAAAATACCTGAAGTAGTTCATAATCCAGTAAGGCAGATCAAACTGATTACAAATATAAAAAATACAAAGCAGATGTGATAAATACATAAAAAGATGGGAGGGAGCAATAAGAGCTCAAAGGAGAAATCACTTCTAGAATCTTGTTTTTAAATGAATGAAGATCCAATTCTCTTATTGTGGTGGGCTGGGGGAAGGAGGAGGCAGAGAAGATAAAGTGCACCGGGCCCTATGCAAAGTGCTTTACAAACATGATCTCCTGTACAGCTGAGTACATATAGTACTTACATACTCATATTTACATAAAGTACACATATATACACACACATGCAATTTTTCCTCTTTAAACCCCTTTATCTTCCCAGTTCTCAAATATATATATATATATATATGCACACAGACATAAATGTGTATATGTATATGTATGTATACACAGTATGTCCATGCAGCAATAAAACAAAGTCAATCAAAACAAATACACCCATTTGTCAGGTCCCAAAAATTGTCTCATTCTGAACCTTGAGTCAAGCTCATTAGTTGTTTAGAGAAATGGTTAATTGCCACATTAATTAGAATTTTGAAATCTTTTAAAAGATATCTAGAGACAGTTAAGTGGCACAGTTGATAGAATACAGGGTCAGGAGTCAGGAAGATATTTACTAGTTGTATAACCCTGGACAAGTCACTTAACCCTGTTTGCCTCAATTTCTTCATGAATAGAATTAAATGGAGAAGGAAATGGGGAAAAAATAGAAAACTATTCCCAGCATCTTTGTCAGATTTGCAATGCCCCCCAAAGGGGGCATGAAAAGTTGGATGTGATTAAAAACAACTGAACAACAAAAGACATCATATTTTACAAAAGCTGAATGTATAAATTTTCCCCTTGTTTTTCTCGATTCACTTTTTTAAAATTAAATTTTATCTATTAACAAAAATCTGCTTTCTTACTCTCCTACCTCCCTACCCCAATGAATAAAAAAAAATAAAATAAAACCCCTTTTACAAACATGCAAGTTAGCAAAACAAACTCCCACATGGCAATAGTCATGGAAAAAAATGTCTTAATCGGCACCTGACCTCATCACCTCTGTAAGCAGAAAGTGGTTTGTATATATCATTATGAGTATTCTGAAATCTCAGATGGTACCCTGCTGATTGGGATTCCCAACTCTTTCAAATTTGTTTGTCTTTACAAACAACTTGCAATTTGATAAGGAAAAGTAGTTTTATTCACTTCACTCAGAACACTCAGAATCAGTTCATACAGGACTTCCCAGATTTCTCTAAAACGATCTCCCAGCATTATCTCTTTTTTTCACATTGCAAATCACTTATTTTTTTAATCTAATTAAGGAATGAGAATGGGCCAGGGTCTGGATGTTGCCTCTGCCCTCTGCAACTCTGAAGTCCAAGATGGTGGCCTGGAGCACAGAGAGGTGAAGAGACTTGCCCAGACCAGGGTCACAACAACCTGCACCTCTGGAGGAGGCATCAAACTCAGGTATCCCAGCTTTCTTTCTCCCTTACAGAAACACAAAGAATTAAAAACTGGCACAGCATGTTGGGTGGGGGTCGGAAGAGCCAGGACCTAAGATGAGTTCCGAAACTTGCTAGGGGAGTGTCTAGAAGCGATTCTCTGGGCCTCAGTTTCCTCCTCTGTAAAAGGAGAGGATGCCCAAGGGCCTTCTTGAGAGCCCTGGCCCCTCAGCTCTGCAGTGACTCATCATGGCCCGGCCTGGCCTGGCCTGGCCCTTTCCTTGGGGCAGGATGGGAAAAATTACAGAAAACTCTGTGAACAGTACAGAAAGAGAAAAGGAAGTTGATGGGGGTGAGGGTGGGAGTTAATCCTTTAAAAGGGATTTTTGCAAAGGAAAATATAGCCAGGCTCATCAGATGGATGTTTATCTCATTTCCCAAAGGCTGACCCTTTTTTATGTGCTAGTGCTGAAAAGTCACCTTCGGTTGGGCCAGGGAAAAGAAAAAGGACACCTTCTTTAGCCATGGTTCTTGTTTCCTTTGAAAGTTCATGTTTGGGTCAGCCCAGCATTATCTCTTATAGCACAAAAGTATTCCATCACATCCATATATCATAAATTCATATACCATAAGTTTGATCATTTGTCAATTTATGGGTATTCTCTCAATTTCCAATTCTTTACCACCATAAAATGAGTTAATAGCTTCAGTTTGTTTTGCTTAGAACTAATTCCTCCCTTAATCTCCCCTACCTTCTTCTCTCTTCTCCCCTTCCTATTTCCTGCAGAAAACTTTTTTCTATACACAACTGTATATGTGTATATTCTTCTCTCCTTTGACCTGTTCAGATGAATGTGAGGTATCACTTACCTTCTTTATTTATAGACTTCTACTTATACAATCCAATTATGTGAGAATTTTTTCCATTCTTTCTCTTCCCTCCACCTATCAGTATATTCTTCTTCCTCTCTTTTTTTCATTCCTTTAAATATGATCAAAAGATGATAGAATCACTCCTAGGTCCTCTAATTTGACTAAATAATGGCCCCTTAAGGATAACAGGGAGAGAAACATTATCATCTTCCATGTCAGAATAAAAAGTTAATGAGTCCCTTATCTTTTTATTTCTCTTAATTTTTGTGTTTATTTCTAAGTTTCTATGCAGCTTTGGGTTGTTTTAAATCAGGAATTCTTGGAAGGCCTCTATTTTATTAAAGATACATTTCCCTGGGGTGGCTAGGTGGTGCAGTGGATAGAGCATCAGCCCTGGAGTCAGGAGTGCCTAGGTTCGGATCCGGTCTCAGACACAGTAATTGCCTAGCTGTGTGGCCTTTGGGCAGGCCACCTGGCCCCATTTGCCTTGCAAAAACCTTAAAAAAAAAAAAAAAAGATACATTTCCCTTCCCATGTAGGATTATAAATTATACTCAATTTGGCTGGTTAAAATATTCTTGACTACAGCCCTAATACATTGCCTTATAGACTGTTATAATCCAAACTCTCTAGTTCTTAAATAATCTGTTGATTTATGTCTAATCCTATTGCTGTTTCTCAGTTCTTGAATCTTTCTTTCTAGTTATTTGCAGTATCTTTTTTTAACCTAGAAATTCTGGATTTTGACATAATCTTCTTGGAAATATTAATTTTGGAGGTGAGCAATTGATTCTATTTATGCTTGCCCTGCTTCTAAGAGATATGACCAATTTTCTTTTCTTATCTATCTCTCCACACATATCTATATTTTTATCTTTATGATGTCTAGGATCTTGATCATAGAGTTTATGTACTCTAATGATTCTTTTTTGTTTTTTTGGCTTTTGCAAGGTAAATGGGGTTAAGTGGCTTGCCCAAGGCCACACAGCTAAATAATTATTAAGTGTCTGAGGCCGGATTTGAACTCTGGTACTCCTGACTCCAGGGCTAGTACTCTTATTTACTGCGCCGCCTAGCCACCCCTACTCCAATGATTCTTAAACTATCTTTCCTCAAACTATTTTCTTGCTGGTTGTTTTTGCTATGAGATATTTTTTTTCAGCTTTAGACTTTTTAAAAATTATCTGTCATGGGGGGCAGCTAGGTGACACAGTGAATAGAGCACTGGTCTTAGAGTCAGGAGTACCTGGGTTCAAATCCAACCTCAGACACTTAATAATTACCTAGTCGTGTGGCCTTGGACAAGCCACTTAACCCCATTGCCTTGAAAAAAAATCAAAAAAGAATGAATGAATAAATAAAATAAATATCTGTCATGGAGTCATTAGCTTCATTTTGGCCTATGCCAATTTTTAGGAAATTTGTTGTTTGGTGAAATATTTTGTACCTCTTGTGCCAAGGTGTATAGTTACTTCCTTTTCCAGTTACTTCCTTTTCCAGTTGTCTTTCCTATAATCCTCATTTCTTTTCCCATTTTCTTCCTCTAGAACTCATTTACAAAAATTTCAAACTATTACTTTATCTCTTTGTCTATTTTCCTTGAAGTTTGGCTTCAGATGTTTGGTAGCCATTATCTTCTTCTGAATTTGTGCCTTATGCACCTGTTTCACCCCAATACCTTTCTGCAGTGAGATTCTTTATTTGTTTACAAATTCTTCCACTCTATTTCCTAACTTTGGACCTGATGAAAGGGGTAGGCTCAGCACTTCTGGAAGGAATGTTTGGGCTGAACTTGAGTCCTTTAAAGTTTTGCTGCTGCTTTCTTCAAATTATTACTTAAGAAATATTGTGTTATTCCATCTCAGACTAGGGATCCATGATTTTCAATGCTTCCAAAGTGGTCTGATTATGGTTGAAGTTGGTCACTGACACCCTAGTTTAAAACTCTACAAGTGCTTAATCTAACTTTAGGTCTAAGTGTGTGGGATGCAGCTAGGTGGCGCAGTGAATAGAGCACAGGTCTTGGAATCAGGAATACCTGGGTTCAAATCCGACCTCAGACACTTAATAATTACCTAGCTGTGTAGCCTTGGGCAAGCCACTTAACCCCATTGCATTGAAAAATCTAAAAAAAAAAAAAATCCACTTAAAAAAATATAGACTTGGGGCGGCTAGGTGGCATAGTGGATAAAGCACCAGCCTTGGAGTCAGGAGTACCTGGGTTCAAATCCGGTCTCAGACACTTAATAATTACCTAGCTGTGTGGCCTTGGACAAGCCACTTAACCCCATTTACCTTGCAAAAAAAAAAAAAAAATATATATATATATATATACACACACACACACACACACATAGACTCCTCTGTGCAAAAAAGAAAGTTTATTTTGGCTTTTCTCAAGAAAAGGGCATACTCCAAGTCTCACAAAGGTAGTGAAGATCAAGGAGCTGCCCCGAGGTGACAGTCAAGCAAGATTATATGGCTTAGCATGATTCCCCCCTCCCTAGCCCCTTCTCTTCCAACATGATTGGGTAAGATTTTTCAGAGTTACAATTTTTACACGAAAAATCTATCCAGCATCAAAGAGAAGAATAAATGTTTTCATAAACTATTACCTCACCATCCAGATGGCAAGGGTATCAGAATATTTCTAATGACCTTCTGTTAAATGAATTAATCTCTGAATATGCCAGGTCTTCTAAGAAACTCTACTATCTCTTTAGTTTAATACTTATCAAACAAGAGAAGGCAGGCTACTGTTCTCACAGTCTATTATCAAATAGGTGGCTAACTAAGACTGCAAGGTCTCTTCTCTGAAAGTATTTCACTATTTCCCTCCCTAACAGAATCAATGCAAGGTCTTTCTGGAAACGGTCCACTGTTTCACTCCCTAGCAGAACTGGGAGGGTGTCTGACTGGGAATGCAAGACCTCTCTCCCTCTTCTAAGAATAGCCTAAGAGTAATAATCTGTCTTTGTTTTAATGATTTTTAACTAAGAGGAATTCACTAGGAATGTTAACTCTTAAGAGGGAATATTCCATTCATAAGTATAACTGTGAGCTCAGTCTGGTTGGAGTTCCAGTAAAAAGATTACTGCTAGACTGTGTCACTATTAGTTGGTTGGAAAGCTCAAGTGAGAGTCAAACTGTAAACCCCCCTTTGGTAAGGAATTCTTGCCCTAATTATTCATTTCAAATTTCAAAATGGTCTGGAGGTCGAACCAAGACTGACTCCACTGCTGGGATCAGAACCCACACAGCTATTATTCACTTCTAAACTTATTCTGGCTTGTGTCACTCTACCTTGGAACATCACCCTTAGGTGCAAGTCCCTTCCTCAGTCTGCCGTGGAGTTGTAACCCAAAATTGGGCAGGGAGTAATAAATTTGGCACTTATTCCTGCAACCTGTACAACTTAGGTCCCTCTGTGCTAGATCTAGGACATCTACCTCCCCTGGCACACAGCTTGTCCCTGCTGTTCAATGCATCACATAGCTCTTCCTAGCTAGACCTACACCCATCATTCCCCACTCCCCCACTCTGGGTCAGCAGAGGGTCTATGTCTTCATTGTCAACTTAAGGTGAAAAAAACGAGTCATTCCCACCCCACCCCCGGGATTTCTAGAGCACATATTTTTTAAATATATTTTTATTATCTCATTAACCATTTCCCAATTACATGTAAAAAAATTTTTAATATATTTAAAAATTCTCTTCCTCTCTCCTGTTTCCTCTCCACTCCTTGAACAGACAAGCAATTTGATATGTGAAGTCATGAAAAACATACTTCCACATTAGCCATGTGGCAGAAAAAAAACAGACCAAAAATAATCAAACAAGAAAAACAAAGTGTAAAAGGCATGCTCAAGGGGTGGCTAGGTGGTGCAGTGGACAGAGTATCAGCCCTGGAGTCAGGAGTACCTGAGTTCAAATCTGGTCTCAGACACTTAATAATTACCTAGCAGTGCAGCCTTGGGCAAGCCACTATCCCATTTGCCTTGAAAAATCCTTTAAAAAAAAAAAGGTATGCTGGAGTTTGCACTCAGTTTATCAGCTTTCTTTCTGGAGACAGATAGCATTTTTCATCATGGGTCCTTTGGAATTATCTAGAGTCTTTCACAGTTGGTTATTCTTGCTATTCCTATGGACAACATTCTCCTAGTTCTGCTCACTTCATTTAGCATGAGTTCATGTAAGTCTAGGGAAGTTTTCTACATCTCAGTGGAGGACCTGTCAGGTAGAGTACGGCTGTACTACTACTCTGCCATTTTTACTCCATCCCCTCCTCACTTCACTCTTCTTCAAATCATGTAACTCTTTCCAGGTTTCTCTGAAACTGCCCGTTTAATCATTTACAAAGGTACAGTAAAACTCCATTATATTCTCCAGTAAACTGAACAGGTAATTCAAAGGTGCATAGAAAAAGTTGAATTAGGTATTTTAATCTCACACTTCAAGAAATGGAAAGTCAAGGATTTTGATAAAGAGATGATAATAAAGAGCATAATGAAAATGAATATCAGTTATGGAACAATGAATAAATATGAAACGAAAATTAACTTATTCAAAGGTTTTTATTTTCATCCAAGGGGCTTCTACACCCAAAACCATGTTAAGAGAGAAAAACTAGGGCCGGAGTGAGGCAGTTCTACTCAAGGTAACCTGGAAAAGAGCAGAAAGGCTCTGCTCCCCAGGGTCGGAGGGACGGCCTGCCCATCAGAGGGAAAGAACTTCAGCCTCCCAGAGGCAGCCCCAGGGCACTGGGAGCCGCGGCTCACAGCAGCAGGAGAGTCTCCTGCTACACCCCGGGGAGCACCAGCCACAAAGTGGGGGAACAGTGGGGGCCCTCTGCTAAAGCCAGCACGGGAAACCCAGCCCTCAGGGCACACAGCAAGCAACTGCCCAGAACCAGAAACAGAAGCAGGCGAGCAGAAGCCCCCAGGGCATGAGCCCATTGAGCTGAGGGAGGGGAGTGAAGAAAGAGACTGCTGAGCTCTGCCCCTGGAACAGAACTCTGGGGCTCTGACCACATTCAGATCCTGATCCCAGTCTAGGCCCCCCCATAGAACAGCAGCCCCCCCACCTCAGCCCTGTGGCAGAGGGGGGCGTTTATGGTCATTCACAGACCAGGAGGGAGGACAGAGCCTCACACAATGAGATCCTTGTGGGAGTGTCCCAAAAGCTCAGGAAGCACCCCAAAACCAGGCTCAGGCTGGGAAAATGAGCAAGCAGAGAAAAAAGAGGAACACCATTGAGAAATATTTTGCATATGAGCCCAAGAAGGATCAAAATACTCAGTCTGAAGATGAGGAAGCACAAGCTCCTGCATCTAAAGACTCCAAGAAAAAAAGAAATTGGGCTCAGGCTATGACAGAGCTCAAAAAAGACTTTGAAAGTCAAATGAGGGAGTTAGAAGAAAAACTGGGAAAAAAAATGACAAAGATGCAAGAAAAACATGAAAATGAAGTCAGCAGCTTAGTCAAGGAAATCCAAAAAAATGCTGAAGAAAATGGCATGCTAAAAACCAGCTTAGGTCAAATGGATAAAACAGTTCAAAAAGTTATTGAGAAGAATGCTTTAAAAAGCAAAATTGACCAGATGGAAAAAGAGATAAGAAAACTCTCTGTCCTTCAGACAAAGAATAGAACTCAGGGAGATTGATGAATTTACCAGAAACCAGGATTACTTCAAAACCAAAAAAAATGAAAAATTAGAAGAAACTGTGAAACATCTCATTGAAAAAACAACTGATATGGAAAACAGACTTAGGAAAGATAATTTAAAAATTATTGTAATACCTGAAAGTCATGATCAGGAAAAGACCCTTGACATCATTTTCAAAGAATTACTACAGGAAAATTGCCCTGATATCCTAGAAGCAGAGGACAAAATAGAAATGGAGAGAATCCACCGATCCCCCCGAGAAAGAGATCCCAAAAAACCAACCCCTAGGAATATTATAGCCAAATTCCAGAACTCCCAAGTCAAAAGAGAAAATATTACAAGCAGCCAGAAGGACACAGTTCAAATATCGTGGAGCTGCAGTCAGGATCTCACAGGACTTAGCAGCAACTACATTGGAAGCTCATAGGGCTTGGAATATAATATACCAGAAAGCAAAAGAGCTTAGAATGCAGCCAAGAATGAACTACCCAGCAAGGCTGAATGTCCTCTTCCAGAGAAAAAGATGGACTTTCAGTGAACCAGGAGAATTTTAAATGTTCCTGTTGGAATGGCCAGAGCTGAACAGAAGGTTTGATCTTCAGATACAGGACTCAGGTGAAACATGGACATTGGAGGAGAGGGGGAAAACATGAGGGACTTGATGATGAACTGCATGTATTCCTGCATAGAAAAATGACACTGATAATACTCATAGGAACCTTCTCAGTTAATAGAGCAGGTAGAGGGAGCTTTTATAGTTGAAGGACAGGAGAAAGCTGAATTTGAAGATAAAATATGGTGTAAAAATGGAGTCAATAGAAAAAAAGGGAAATGTAATGGGAGAAAGAAAAAGGAGAGGGGGAAATAGGCCAAGATATCTCATATAAGTTTTTTCTTTATTACAATGAGCTATACAATGATATGGAAGGGGGGAAGGCAAGGGGGAATGAGGGAATCTTCACTCTCATCAGAGGTGGTTAGGAGAGGAAACAGCATATATACTCAATGGGGTATAGACATCTGGAGTAAGAAGGAGGGGGGAAGGGGTGGGGATGTGAGTGAGGGAAGAGAGGATGGACCATGGGGGTCAGATATAACACATTTTTCTTTTTACTTCTTGCAAGGGGCTGGGAGTGGATGGCCTGTCTGGGACCATAGGGCCAGGTGGATGCTGGGCCTAAGGGGTGGTATGGGGGCTCGGGGCCTCTTGGCCCCAGGACCAGGGATCTGTCTGCTGTGCCACTCAGCTACCCTACAGCAGAATCAGGGTGAAAGGAGAGAGAAAATACAGTACATGGTAGTGGAGAAATACAAAAGGAGGGAGTTGCAATCAGCAATGGCAACAGTGGAAAAATATGGAAGTAACTTTTGCAATGGACTTACCATAAAGAATGGGATCCACCCACGACAGAGTTGTTGGTGTTGGAACAAAGACTGAAGCACATTATTATTATTATTATTATTATTATTATTATTATTATTTGGGTGGTGTGGGTGGCCTGCCTGGAGCCACATAGCAGGGTGATCGTTGGATGTCTGAGGCCAGATTTGGACCCGGGTGCTCCTGGCTCAAGGGCCAATGCTCTGTCCACCACCCAGCCACCCCTACTATTATTACTATTTTATTTCATTTTGGGTCTTTTTTTTCTTTTTTTCTTTTTTTTGCAGGGCAGTGGGGTTGGGGTGGCTTGCATGTCACATGGCTAGGTGATTGTTGGGTATATGGGGCTGGATATGGGCTCAGGTGCTCCTGGCTCCAGGACTGGTGCTCCATCCACTGCACCATCTGGCCACACCTACAATTATTACTATTATTTTTTTAATTTTAATTTTTTTCTCTCCCCTTTACTTTATTGCTCAAGCAAGTCTATATTTTGTGGGGGAGGGAGTATTCTGTTTACTTTTAAAGAAGAATATTTTATTAATGTATAAAAAAACATTATTTGTACAAAAAGAGAATAAATATTAAAATCAAAAAAGAGAAAAGTAAAAATAATTTAAAAAAGAGATAATTATGATAATCAGATTTAAATTCCCCTAAAACACGAATGGTTCTTTTAAAAAGTTCACTTTAAGTATAGCATTTCTGATCAAAATTCCAAGCCACATTCTGAAGTTTAAGATTCCTTTAAAACAGGGCAGCTAGGTGGCACAGTGGATAGAGCACCAGTCCTGGAGACAGGAGGACCTGAGTTCAAATTCGACCTCAAACACTTAATAATTACCTAGCTGTGTGACCATGGGCAAGTTACTTAATCCCACTGCCTTGCAAAAAACAAATAAAAAAAAGATTACTTTAAAACTACTTACTTACTACTTTAAGAGCCTGGAAGTTTTCAGAGTGTCTGAAAAATCTGGACCCTGAACTGAAAATAAGATTGAGACCTTATAATGTCACAGACTTGGTGATTTGAAAATGACTTTTAAAATTATCTAATCCAATTCCCCTCATTTGACAGCTAAGGAAAGAAAAGTCAGAGAGAAGCCCCTTGGTTCGGAATATGTGATACTGAGATTTGTACTGATTGCTTGGTTGATTCTTGTCTTTCATTTTCAAAGGAGACCAAAACAATATCACTAAGTTAGAGACAAGATACAGTGTGTTTGACTGTGGCTGATTAGACCAATATGAGCACAGAATGCTCTACCACAGATCAGATACAAATAGTTCATGAGAATACTTAGGGTGGGTTCTCTAAATCTGTGTATCTCAAGTTACCTTTGAGCTGCTTCAATTCTGTCTTGCTCTAAAAGCACAGCACTTTCTCTGATGAGGTCACACCATTCAGGTGTTCCCTATGTTACACAATCAATTCCAAAGTTCTTAAGAGAGACCTTGAGAGTATCCTTGTATCACTTTTTCTAATTCCCATATGAGTCCTTGCCCTGTGTGAGTTTTCCATAAAATAATCATTTTAACAAGTGTACATTTGGCATCAAACAATGTGGTCAGTCCACCAGAACTGTGCTCTTGGCAGTACAGTTTGAATGCTTGGCAATTTAGCTCAAGCAAGGACCTCAGAGCCTGGTATCTTCTCCTGCCAGGTGATCTTCAGAATCTTCCTAAGACAATTTAGATGGAGGTGATTCAGTTTCTGTGCCTGGCACTGGTTTTACAGACATACAGCAATGAGGTCAGCACAGCAGCTCTGTAGACCTTCAGTTTCTCTTCCTTCCACATTTTCTTTCTGAGACTCCCAAATACGGAGCTAGCTATGGCAATGCCAACTTCAATGTGTACCTCCCTGGAAAGTAACTGCCAAGATAAGTGAATTTATCCACAGCACTCAAAACTTCTCCATTTGTTCTTAAGTGATGGTTCCACAAATAGTGTGCTGCTGGCTGATAAGAGTACCTGTGTTTTCTTGGTGTTAGTTGTTAGGCCAAAATTAGCACAAACAGCAAAGAATAGATCTATACTTTGCTGCATCTCAGCTTCAGAGGTTGCACTGAGTGAACAATCTTCTACAAACAGAAGATTATGGACCAATACTCCTTTCACTTTGGTCTTGACTTGTAGCCTTTTCAAATTGAAGAATTTACTGCGCAATAACTGACCTTGATGCTGAGTTCATCCTCAGTAAAGGCGTTTAATTAACATGGCTGAAAACACGATGCTAAAAAGAATGGGAGGAAGGATACAGTCTTATTCATTCCATTGGGGCTTGGAAAATCATGAGAGCATCATCCAATATCCAGAATCTGGGCAAGCACACTGTCATGAAAATGACATATAATATTGAAGAATTTCTCAAGGAAGCCAAATTTTGACATAGATTTGTACTATTTTTTTGTAATTTTATTGGTTAACTGACTGGTTACTTTAGTCATTTGTTACTGTCTTATGTCCAATTATTCCATATCATTCATTAGAAAGTATCGTATTGTTATAATTCCTTAGATAGGTCTGAACTACAGAAATAAGGGATTTGTAACCCTGAGCTGACCTGCCATGGAAGGAGAAAACTGACACTGTCCTCCCTCTACCACTGCCTCTCCTGTCAGTCAATAAACGTTTATTAAGAGGGGGGCCGCAGTGGATAGAGCACCGGCCCTGGAGTCAGGAATACCTGAGTTCAAATCCAGCCTCAGACATTTAATAATTACCTAGCTGTGTGGCCTTGGGCAAGTCACTTAACCCCATTGCCTTGCAAAAACCTAAAAAAAAAATAAATAAACATTTATTAAGAGCCTCTTAAATTCCAAGAACTATGCTAAGTGCTGAGAATACAAATATGAAAAAGAAAGATGATCCTGCCTTCAAGAAGTTTATAGATCTAATGGGGGACAACAGCAGGCAAGAAGAGGTAGAAAAGGGGAGAGAAAGGACCAGCTGGGGAGCATGTTTATCTTGAGAGCTCTAGGCTTCCCCTATGAGAATGAAGAATAACTGCAATTGACAGAATTAATAAAAACTCTTTAGGACTTCTGGCTAAGGGAGAGAATATCTATTAACAATGAAGAAGAGGCAGGCTTGGTGGCAAATGCCTATAATCCTGCTAATAAGGAGGATGAGGCTCTAGAGCTGTAAGATTCAGAAAGACTAACATATTAAGCTGATTAGATGTCTGCACCAAGTATCAATGCTAAGAGCCCCTGAAAGTGGAACTGGGAAGGGTACCACCAGGTTGTTTAAGGAAGGGTGAAATCAATCAAGAAGAAAAAAGAGAAAAAGAACACTATATGGAATCAAATTAATATATGGAACTATATGGAACACTCCTGAATGTCCTTCACTTGGACAATAGCTAAACAAGTTGTGGTATACAAATGTAATGAAATATTATAGTTCTGGGGAGGCTAGGTGGCGTAGTGGATAAAGCACTGACCTTGGAGTCAGGAGTACCTGGGCTCAAATCCGTTCTCAGACACTTAATAATTACCTAGCCATGTGGCCTTGGGCAAGCCACTTAACCTCATTTGCCTTGCAAAACAAAACAAACCTTAAAAAAAAAAAAAAAGAAATATTATAGTTCTGTAAGAACTCATAAGCTGGCAGATTTCAGAAAAACCTGAAATACTTACATGAGCTGATGCTTAAGTGAAGTGAGCAGAACCAGGAGAATACTGGGCACATTAAAAGAAACTCTGTGTGATGATCAACTATGATAGACTTAGCTCTTTGGAGCAATACAGTGATTAAAGATAATTCCAAAATACTTGCATGGAGTCTGAATGCAGTCCAAAGCCAACCATTATAAAAAAAAACTCTGAAAAAAGCCAAGTGCTCCTTTAATTTCAAACTTTCTTAAGCAGTTAATTGGGCACCAAAAGTAAAGAGCTAAATGGGGCAAAAATAAAACTATGGGTAGAACCCATAATAAATCAATAAATTATATTTCTACTATACATTGATAGCCAAAATTGGCAAGAATTTATCTCAACCCTTGCCAAAACAACTGTTGATGTTTACTAATACTTGTACTCAGCATACAGAGAAGAAATCATGTTGCAAAAAACTCTTCTGTTCCATGGATGTTATTAACAGTTCAAGAGAAAATGAATTCGAGCAAAACTTTCCTTTAAAAAGGATAAAATTATGTTTAAAAAACACTTGGAAACAAGTTGTTTGTTCTATTTTCCTTCAAAATTGCTGATTTCTGCTCTCCTATTCAATACCACCTGACCAACAAATAAATGCTGCCAAGACTAATTCCAACCCAAATCAGTCTCATGGTTAAATTAGTTTGGGAGTTCTGATTTGACATCTATTTTTTTTTCTTTAGTGTTTTCAATAAAGCAAAATAAAATGGCAAATGTGAAAAATGTAATATCAAAATGACATTGTTCAGACTTGTCAAAAATAATTAAAAGTGTAAGAATGATCTTAACTTTCTCAAATCTTTCATAGCCTGCTACATACAGACACTTCTCTTGTGAAATTCACACTTCACCCTAGAGCAAGAAAATGAGTTTCAAAAATACAAATGTTTTTCAACATCTGCTTAAGAATTACTAAAAAAAAATTCCTTTCTATTAACTCTTTAGATAATCACTAAGTAGAAATCGTATATTTAAAGAAATATCTAGAAAGGGATAATTGATAACTGCATCAGCCAACTGACAGATTTTAAAATACAGACTTGGATTTGAGTTCCTGCTATTTCATTTTCAAGTCATTAACTGGTACCTTGTACACTTTCCATTGTATCATCTAACTGCCTAATAATATAGCTAGCATCTATCAGCACTGTGCTACATGAATACTCCTTTTGTGAAATTTATTCAGAGCTGTTTTATAAATATTATTACATTTGATCTTCACAACAACCCTGCTAGATGCCATTATTATTCACACTTTACAATTGAGGAAACAGAGGCAAACAGGTTAAATGACTTGCTCAGAATCACACACAGTTATTGAGTCTTTGAGGCTAGATTTGAATTCAGAAATACCTTTATCCTCTTTGCCACTCAGTATATGTATGGTGCTGGTAGAGGAAGTGAATTCAAAGCTATAAATTCTTCCATGAATGTGGCTATACAGTCTCAAGAAAGTTGATATATTTGGAGAGGAGGAACACAGGTTTTGCTTACAATGCATATTTTTAATAAAAAACAAATGTGAGAAAAAGTTCTTTTGAGCATGACACTGATTTAAATTTCAGCCTTCTCATATATATATTTAGAATCAGTACAGTTCCAAATATGAAAGTCAAAACACTGCCACAGAGCTAATTAGTGCATAAAGTCATTTATGTCAATTTTAATATCTAGTGGATCAAGTCTGAAGCATTCTTTTTCTAGCTTATATGATCACACACACACACACACACACACACACACACACACACACGTATGGAAGATGACGGCGGCCAATTGAGATTATGTGACTTGCCCAATGACACACAGTTAACTGTCTGAGGCCAGATTTGAATTCAGGTCCTCCTGACTCCAAGGTCATCTGGCTGCCTCAATAGAAGATTTTTTTTTAAAGTAATATACCCTTTCCTTTTAAGATACACTAAACCTGGGGGCGGCTAGGTGGCGCAGTGGATAAAGCACAGGCCCTGGAGTCAGGAGTACCTGGGTTCAAATCCGGTCTCAGACACTTAATAATTACCTAGCTGTGTGGATTTGGGCAAGCCACTTAACCCTGTTTGCCTTGCAAAAACCTAAATGAATGAATGAATGAATGAATGAATGAATAAATAAATAAAATAGATACACTAAACCCCCACTATAATGTTTCCTGGGACCACTTAGAAATGAAATTTACTTGCATGTCATGGTATCACCTCCCTGGGGACATGGTCTTCATGGAGAATGAAGAACAAACAGCAAGGAACAAGTAGGTTTTCAGAGACCATATTTAACAACCATTAGACTGTAATTTGATCTAGCAGATACTAAAATCCCTTGGAATAACCAAAATGGATTTCTTTTTCCTCAATTTTATTCTACAGGAAATAGCATTTTAAGGGAAGTTCCAAAGTACTGATATTTTATAAGTAAAAATTATCTTTTGTATCAGGAATGACCTTCATTGTAACTGATAAAATGTTGTTTTCTGTTTAATATTTTTGTACTGAAAGTTCAAGAGAATGTATTTTACATTTTATCTTGAAATGAAACTATAAAAACTTTGTAACTTCAGTTGTGTTTTGTTTACAAAACAAAAAAATGATGTCGCTCTCAACCATGATTCCTGGTCATCCTATTTGACCCTTGTCTCTGTCCTTCCATAAGTTCATTACAGAGGATCCAACTAATGTATAGGAGGCCTTTTCTTTCTCACTTTTCTCATACGGGAGGGTACCAGTGGAACATGCCTACTGTCTACCTGTCATCTCTTGCTCTTGCTATATAATCAGTCTATATTCTCTTCCTATGAGGGAATTACTTGGACATCATTTACTCCTATTATTCACAGTTCCTCATTGGTTATAAGTTGTAGCCTGCCCATACCTAACAAGTATATTGCTTTCTGTATGATTCTCATTTTAAACTCTTCATAATGTTTTTCTATTGTCTCATTGTCTTTATAAAAACAGCAACAAAATATTAATAATAAAAAGATGAACTTCTGCTTTCATGGGAAGCAATTTCTCCAAAGCAATCCAGATTCCTGTTTTCACTTTTTTTAAGTTTTTTTGCAAGGAAATGAAGTTAAATGGCTTGCCCAAGGCCACACAGCTAGGTAATTATTAAGTGTCTGAGGCTGGATTTGAACTCAGGTACTCCTGAATCCAGGGTCAGTGTACTATCCAAAGCACCACCTAGCTGCTCCTCCTCTACTCTTCTTAATTACATCTGAATTCAACTCATTACCCATCTACACTATCTGTTCTAGATAAAAATATTGATAAACTTTATCAGATATCCATTCAAATGCATATAGAAATCTGGACAAAACATTCCTCATCCACTTCATCTTTCTTATGTGGATGGACAGAGCAAACTTCTTTGAGACTGCAGATCTCTTCTAGGGAGATCCACAATGGAAAAAGAGGAACATCTGGAAGAACTCACCATCCATAGAGAATCTTTCTTTGAGCTGGGCTGTATCCTGGATCTTCTCTATCACAGGGACTGATAGATTTAGAAAGCATGCCTCACATGATATTTATTTTATTTACACACACACACACACAAACACATAATCTTCCATATATATATAAATTTAGAACCTCCTCAATGAATAAGGTAAAGTAGTAGGGTATAAATCCATCATCCTGATCCATAACTGCCAATGCTCAAAGATGGCTCCAGAGGAGAATGTGAGGCTGGTGACTGCAGTCCTCTCTGATTTAAATCCAATTCACTTGCATGTCATAGTATCACCTCCCTGGTGACATGGTCCTCTTGGAGAATGAAGGACAAACAACAAGGAACAAGTAGGCTTTCAGAAGCCATATTTAACAACCATTAGATTATAAGCTCTTAGAAGGCAAAGACTGTCTTTTGCCTCTTTTTGTATATCCAACTCTTTGCAGAGAAGGTACAGAGATTAAGAAATAGGAAGAATCAGTGAAGAAAGACTTCAGGCAGGAGGGAAGGAACATTAGAGCAGAAGGTCTAAGATAAGAATTTTGAAAGAAAAGGTAACAAGTAAGGAAAGAATTTAACGTATAAGGTAGGACTTGTTTGTCCTTAGTTTTGAAAGAGACTCATCAGGGAGGTGGTGCCAAGACAAGCTCTGGAATGGAGTGTAGGACAAGGTTGTGCTAAGTCACCAGCCTCACTTTGTCCTCCAAAGCCATCTGGGTCCACTGGCCAGATATGAATCAGGAGGGCTGAAGATGGCCCTGGAAGGGAGGCAATCAAGACTGTGACCTGCTCAAAGTCAAAATTCTAGTATCAAGTGTCTCAGGTCACACTTGAACTCAGAACTGGTGCTCTATCTACTGTACAACTTAGCTGCCCCCTATAATTTAAAACTAAGTGATTCAATATAAAGATAGTCAAAATGGAGGACAGGAAAAGAATGCCAGACAGGACAAGAATGCCAACGTGGTTAATTCAAAGAGCAATGGTTGCCCACAATGACCTTGACAAAACATTGATCCATAAAAACAAAGGATTTTAATGAATGTTAGCAACCAAATACTTAATCCTTTAAAACTAGATGTATTGACAAGATTATAAAATATGTAGACTTAACAGAGAACAAAAACATATGGGAACAAGATGAAGTACATTTTAATATCCTTGCTGTCCTATATCTGCTACTGGAGGACAGGATGTTTTCATTGACCTTAAGCAGTTTTCTTTTATCTATCTGAGCAATAATTTATAGAACATTAAATATAACAAAATAAATAGTAAAGTATTAAATTGTAGGGGCAGCTAGGTGGCGCAATGAATAGAGCACTGGCCTTGGAGTCAGGAGTACCTGGGTTCAAATCCAACCTCAGACACTTGATAATTACCTAGCTGTGTGGCCTTGGGCAAACCACTTAACCCCATTGCCTTGAAAAATCTAAAAATATATATATATATTAAATTGTCCCAGAATATGTCCAGATTTAAAACAATGACAATGTAATAACAAGTGACATATATGGCACTGAAATTTGCATAATTTTTACATATACTTTTTTATATTTCAATTTTATATTCAGTTTTAAATTCTCTTCCTTGCCCTCTTTACCCATTGAGAGAAAAACAAAACTCATAAATATGTACCATCATGCAAAGCAAATTTTCACATTAACCATTTACATAGTTTCATCTGATCCTCACATTTAGCAATATGATTTATGTGCAATCAACCTCATTTTACAGATGAGAAATTTGAGGGTAAGACTGCTAATTGACTTGTCTAGCATCACAAAACTGGTTAAGTATACCTAACAGATGAAATAAGTAGTGAAAACTCACAGTGATATATATCCAGAACACCAATGTTTAGAAATCACTATCTGGAAAAAGTAAACACAGGCTCTCTTCCAGTTCCACTAAAAATTTCTATCATTTTCCTTTAAATTCTATGCTCTGATTCATATCCAGGGTCAAATGTCATCTTGTACAACAGACACTCATCAGTTGGATATTCCCATTACTAGAATCAAATCAACATAATTTACCAGCTAAGTGATTTAATGCTATTTCTTTTTTCAATAACTTAATATTTTATTTATTCCCAATTACATATAAAAGCAATTTTAACTTTCCTTTACCAAACTTTGAATTCCAAATTATCTCCCTCCTTCCCCCCTCCCATTGAGAAGGCAAGCAATCTGACATAGATAACACATATGTGGTCATAGTCATACAAAACACATTTCCTTTTAAGTGATGATAAAAGAAAATGTAAAGAAAGTAAAGAAAAAGGATCTTTAGGGCAGCTAGGTGGCACAGCAAATACAGCACTGGCCCTGGAGTCCTAAGTTCAAACTTCAATTCAAACACTTACTAATTACCTAGCTGTGTGACCTTGGGCAAATCACTTAACCTCATTGCCTTTGCCAAAAAAAATAAAAGAAAAAAAAAGGATCTTCATTATTTAGTTAGGGTCTACCAGTTCTTTCTCTAAAGATGGACAGTCCTTCAGAATGATCATGGATCATTTTATTTCTGAGAATTCCTAAATTATTCACAGTAGATCAGATTTGATGTTACTTCTCAGTTACTTTCCATAACCCTGAATACAGATATAAATGCTTTAGAGGAGTTCTGTTTTGTTCAAAAAAGAACTGGGGCAAAAACAACTAAAATGCACATCTTCAATTGAATCTAAAAGTTCTTATTCTTTCTTCCTTTAAAATGCCTCTTCAACTCCCCCCCCCCAGCTTTAGGAAGTTATATTAACAATGATAAAGGATATTTCAAATTATTGAGCTAAATTATAGACAAACATAAGCTAGTTTTAGAGAAATAAAAGACTAAAACAAGATACTGTAGACTAACAGCTACTCTGGAACAGCATCACTATACTTTTCTGTAGTCCCTCATGATTTAACACTGTATTTTGCACAGTGCAAACAGAATACAGATTAGAATAAATTAGATTAGAATAAATACAGATTAGAATAAAGGATTAGAATAAATGGTCTAGGAAAGGACTTTAACAATCATACAATTGCCTCATTTCACTGACGATGAAAATTGGGTTTGTCAGTTGATGGTGTTCTGAAGACTCCAAGTCTTCTGAATCAACTGATATGATATCCTAAGAGACATATACTAAAAAGGTCTAGATCATATCTTAAGGGTAAATGATCTACTGGTGAGTTTTCCCATAGAATGTAAAATCATTGACAAAGAGATTCTTTTAGGGTACTGTCTTTTTGCCCCAAGTGCCCTAGTAACACAATGCTCCACACAGAGCAGGTGCTTAAAAAATGCCTACTGAACTGAAATGAATTTCTAACATAGCATGTTGCTAAAGAATTGAGGCAAGAGCAGCTACCAGTCCTACCCAGTCTCACCACATTCTCTTCCTGCACTTCAAGGAGGGTAGAATGCCTAAACCCTGCCTGAAGTCTGAGAGGTGAACATAAGCTTTTGAGAAAAAAAATCAAGAAAGAAATTGCTTTAGGACTTATTACTGTACCACTCTAAGCTTTTAAAAACAGATTTTGAACTTTGACCTTTGCCAAAGTATAGGTTACATTCTCATTTTATAGTTGAAGAAACTAAAAGATTGGGATTAAATAGGAACTGAAAAGTAATTGAGTCCTGGGGCGGCTAGGTGGCGTAGTGGATAAAGCACCGGCCTTGGAGTCAGGAGTACCTGGGTTCAAATCCGGTCTCAGACACTTAATAATTACCTAGCTGTGTGGCCTTGGGCAAGCCACTTAACCCCATTTGCCTTGCAAAAACTTAAAAAAAAAGTAATTGAGTCCTTTACCTATATACTGAATTAAAAAAATAGTTTATCGTTATTGTTTGATTCTACTTTATCAGAATGTGTAATAGTATTTATGATTTAATGGATTTTATCTTATTTTGTAGTTTTGACTTGGTGTTGCCATAGGGGATGGGGTGGAGCTGAGATAATGAAATTAAAGTGTTGGGTTTATAGTCTGGGTTGCAACTTCCTAGCTGTTTGACTCTCAGCAGGTCACTTAATCTCTTCCCAAGCTTCCTCAATTGCAAAAATGAGGATAATAGAGTTGCTATGAAGATAAAGTCAGTTATTTGGAAAGTATCATAGTGGCTAGCATATAGTAAGTGCTTAATGATTAATTGCTTGCTCTCCCCTTTTTCCTAAGATAGAATTCTCTGCAAATCACAGACAGAATTCTCAAAGAAAACCATGGCATTAGGAGAGATGATGCCATGATAAGCACATAACCTGGATTTTAGTGGGGGGGGGGGGGGCTGTGCTAAGTCACCAGCTTCACATTCTCTGAAGGACTCATATGGGTCCAATGGCCAGATTTGAAGTACGACTACTAGAGATGGGGGTAGCTAGGTGGCTTAGTGGATAAAGCACCAGCTCTGGAGTGAGGAGTACCTGGGTTCAAATCCGGTCTCAGACACTTAATAATTACCTAGCTGTGTGGTCTTGGGCAAGCCACTTAACCCCGTTTGCCTTGCAAAAACCTTAAAAAAAAGACTACTAAAGATGAACCTAGATGTGAGGCAATCAGGATTAAGTGACTTGACCAAGGTCACACAGCTAGTTAAGTGTCAAGTGTCTGAGGCCAAATTCCCATCTTCATGATTCCAAGGTCAATACCCTATCCACTGTGCCACTAAAAGTGCCCCTTACAGACTAGAGAGAATTCCAACACATACCCAGATCCTTCACATAAAGGAAAATGTTTTTTGTTGATGGTAATATTATTCATAATAACAGCAATATTATATGATGAATGTGGATGACTTCACTGTGCTCAGCAATCTATGATGAAAAATGCATTCCACCTCCAGAGGAAAAAAATGATAGAGAGTCTGAATGAAGATCCAAGCATACTTCAAAAACAAAAAACTTTAGTTTCCTTGGGATTTTCTGGCTGATTTTTTCTTTCCAACATAGCTAATATGGAACTAGAATCTATAGCAAATTATTTGCCTTCTCAAGGAGGGGAAACAAAAAGTAGAAAATTTGGAACTCAGTTTTTAAAAAATGAATGTTTAAGAACTGTTTTGTATATAATTGAGAAACAATCTAAAAACATATTACAGGGGCAGTTAGGTGGCGCAGTGGATAAAGCACCAGCCCTGGAGTCAGGAGTACCTGGGTTCAAAACTGGCATCAGACATTTAATAATTACCTAGCTGTGTGGCCTTGGGAAAGCCACTTTAACTCCATTTGCCTTGCAAAAAAAAAAAAAAACTAAAAAAAAAAAAACATTACAAATCGGAAAAAATAATTCAAACCACTACAATAAAGAAAATTCAGTCACAAAGCTCAATTACAGTTTTCCAAAGTTTATATTATGATCCCAAACATTTACTTTAACTCAAGCACTCATTTTGCTAAAGAAAGGATTGAGGCATTGTGAGTAGTAGCAGTGTGGCATGCTGAAAAGAGTACTAGATTTGGAGCCAGAGTCACAGGTTCTACTATATATTCATGTTACCTGAACAAGTCACTAACTCCTCTCTAACTCTGTTGTCCTCATCTGTAAAATGAGAGAATGAACCTTGATGATCTCAAAGATCTTTTCCAGTTCTAAATGCCATAATCTGAATACTTTATTTTTGGCTTCCTTCAAAAAAAATAATTAGTTTTGAGTCCTCTAAAGAATAATTCACTTATATCCTACAGCAAGTTACTTTCGTGGTATATTTAATAAGAAGAATTACTAACAAAATTTAAAATTCAAAAGTAAATCCAGGACATTTTGTCCTGTTCAGCTTAATTTTATTATTTTTCTTACTTCCTGCCCACCTATTTCTACTAACTTGATTTGTAAAATATATCAATTGTTAGAATCCACAAAGTTCACATTACTCCAAAAGAAACCAAGCAAGGAGCAGTAAGATGGAACAGTGGATAGAGTACCAGCCCTGGAGTCAGGAAGACCTGAGTTCAAATCCAACCTCAGACACTTAATATTATTACCTCAGCTGTGTGACTTTGGACAACTCACTTAACCCCATTGCCTTAAATAAAACTAAAATTTTTTTTAATTTAAAAAGAGAAGGCGCAGCTAGGTGGCACAGTGAAGAGAGCACCAGCCCTGAAGTCAGGAGTACCTGAGTTCAATTAATGATCTAGCTGTGTGGCCTTGGACAAGCCACTTAAACCCATTTGCCTTGCAAAAACCTTAAAAAAAAAAAATAAGAAACCAAACACAAATATACCCTGCACATTAGTTCAATTAGGCATCAGATAAAAATTAACAGGTCAGTTAAAACATTGGAACAATTTGAAGCTACAGGTTCCATTTCTTTTTTTTTAGTTTTTTTTTTTTTGCAAGGCAAATGGGGTTAAGTGGCTTGCCCAAGGCCACACAGCTAGGTCATTATTAAGGGTCTGAGGCCGGATTTGAACCCAGGTACTCCTCACTCCTGAGCCTCACTATCCACTGAGCCACCTAGCCGCCCCTACTGGTTCTATTTCACTAGAGAGACTAGATGATCATCTGAAAGGATTTGTTTAATGCAGTAGTTTTAGCTCTGGGACCAAATGACTAGGAAGAGTTATCATTGTTCTATATCCTATAAAGGAAATAAGTTCATATACTGTCATAATTCATGCTGTCATTTTTAATATACTTATAAACATATATGTTGTCTCTTCTCATAAGACTTTAAAATGCTGAAGAACAGGAATTGTTTTATTTTTTTATCTATCTTACAAAAGAAACTTTTAAAATGTTTATTGATTTTTACATCAAAATGAAACATTAGGGAAAAAACTGTAACAAGAAGTCCAAGACTTTTACTTCATCTATTCTATCAAAAAAATTACTAAGGGGCGGCTAGGTGGCACAGTAGATAGTCAGGCCCTGGAGTCAGGAGGACCTGGGTTCAAATCTGGCCTCAGACACTTAATAATTAACCTCGGTGTGTGGCCTTGGGCAAACCACTTAACCCCATTTGCCTTGCAAAAACCTAAAAAACAAATTACTAAAATAACAATGTTCTGAGACATTTCATTAAATTTAACAAATTGTGTGTGTTGTGTGTATGTATGTGTGTTCGTGTTCAAAGTACTATGTAGGGGGGTGGCTAGGTGGCATCAGTGGATAGAGCACTAGTCCTGGAATCAGGAAGACCTGAGGTCAAATCTAGCTTCAGACACTTAATAATGACCTACCTATGTGATTTTGCAGAGCTAGCCTGGTAATAGATAAAAGGGAAAGGCATCAGGCAAGATGCACTCTGCTTTATTTCAGCTATTGGGAAAGTAACATACATGCATATACACACACTTATAATAGCTAGCAAATACCATTCATATACAGCAGTATGTAGGGTAAAAAAGCACTGAATTAGGAAAAGGTCTGGATTTGAATACTAACTCGGTTATTCACTAATATATGACTTCACAGAACCTGTGTCCCCATCAGCAAACTGGGAGGACTGAACTAATCTATAAAAGTCCAGTCCTATGATCCAACCTATAACTACTAATATAGTACATTAATAATGATAGTGATAAATTCACCACTGATTATCAGAGACACCATGGTATAATAGAAAGAGCATTGAATGTGGAGGCAGACAAGTTGGCTTAAATCACAGTTTATTAATTTATTAAATGAGAAGTCATTTAACCTGAGTCTCAGTTTCCTCAGCAGTATTTGAAATTAGAGGTAAAGAAAGGCCTCTTGAAGGTGATGGAATAAATGGAAATAAAACAATTCAGGTCTCATATAACTACTCTAATAAACAGTTTAAAAAAAAGGGCATCAAGACCAAGTATCAGTCAAGAAATCAAAGCAGAAACTACATTAAGTGAATTTCCAATTCAGGTCCCTACTAAAGAGACAACCCAAAGTTGCCAAGTACAAACCAAAAAGGTCTGGGGTCTGGGAGTGAGTGAAGCCCCTGAGAAAAACCTGAAATTTGTACTTGATCAAATAATGCATCAAGATATGCAAAGCTATGGAGATATGAAGTGAAAAAATCTTTCAACATTACATATTATTGGGGTGGGGTGAGGTAAATTAATCATATATTTTGTATACATATATTTGCTTAGTATATGAGAAAGAAAAGAATACTAACAAATAAGGAACTTCTGCTGGAAGTGACAAATGGAGAAAACAAAGGAATTTCTAAGAGGCAGTGGTAAAGAGGGAGTTCATTCCATTCTTCTGAGCTTGGTGCTGGAGATGCAGTCCTGTAGGAAGAAAGCATAATGCTCTTTTTTATTTTCTGCTAAATATTTGGAAAATCTTTTCTTCTTATTAAACTAAAAAAAATTCCCAGAAGAGATGAAACAAGATTAAAATTATTGGGGCAGCTAAGTGGCACAGTAGATAGAACACTGGCCCTGGAATCAGGAGGACCTGAGTTCAAATCCAGCCTCAGACACTTAATAAATGCCTAGCTGTGTGACCCTGGGCAAGTCACTAAAACCCATTGCCTTAAATAAAAAATTAAAAATAAAGTTATTATAAATTATATCAAAGCTCTAATGGGAAAAAGAATAAAAGATAACAATTTTATTTTGGAAAAATGTTTTGGAAATCTTTGGAAATAAATACTAATATCAAATGATATGGAACAGAAGTAGTCCCCCCCACTATGATAACTATGTTCACCCCAAGTTTGTTATCTAAGGGCAATAAAGTTTTTGTTGCTACAACTCAATTCTCTGATTCTTCCCAACAACAAACTTCACCTAAGCCCTCTCTTTTCTCAAGTTTCTTTCTCTCTCACCTAATTTATCTGGAATAAACATCCTTCATTAGTAGGTTCCCCCTTTTTCTTTCATTCATACTTCAAAATTCTTCAACACCCTTCCTCGCTCTTTCATCCTTTGCTTCAGTTTAAGCTGATCTTTCTCTTTACTAAAGCCAGTTCCTCATTCTGTGAATCTGAACCCACTCCCTTTAGTTTCTTCCAAGAACTTGCCACTCCTATTATTCTAACTAATCTACAATGTCCACTGGATCCTAGGTCTAGGTCTCCTCAATATTTAAAAGAACTTTCATTGAGTCCTATGATCTCTTTAAACTATCATTCTCGTTTTATTTTGTTTTAGGTTTTTGCAAGGCAAATGGGGTGAAGTGGATTTGAACCCAGGTACTCCTGACTCCAGGGCCGGTGCTTTATCCACTGTGCCACCTAGCCGCCCCCAAAACTATCATTCTCTCAACTCCCTTTCATAGCCAATATTCTTTTCTCTCATTTCTTCCTATACTCTTCTCAAATCCTTGCAAGTTGGTTTTCCCACTTCACTATTCAAAGTAAACTCCTCACTTTAATTATAATCTGTTAATTTCTGCAGTAGCATTTTCTCAGTCTTCATTATCCCTGACATCCTTCTGACACAGGTGAGACTCACTTTCTTCCAACAAGACTGCATCTCCAACACCAAGCTCAGAAGAATGGAATGAACTCCTTCTTTACCACTGCCTCTTAGAAATTCCTTTGTTTTCTCCATTTGTCACTTCCAACAGAAGTTCCTTATTTGTTAGTATTCTTTTCTTTCTCATATACTAAGCAAATATATGTATAAAAAATATGATTGATTTACCTCACCCCACCCCAATAATATGTAATGTTGAAAGATTTTTCACTTCATATCTCCATAGTTTTGCATATCTTGATGCATTATTTGATCAAGTACAAATTTCAGGTTTTTATTTGACTATATGTTTATGAACTGAGCAATATTCCTGTATTCAGGCAGCCATTTTACAATCCAATTAAATTATTAAAATACAAATCCTACCAAATTCATTGCCAATTTAATCTTCAGGGATCTTCAGTGATTCTCTATTGAGTCTCAGAGAAAATTTAAAAAAATTTTCTTTCTGGTCTTCACTGTCTATAATATATTTTTTACTGTTCCTCCTTCATGTATTCTAATTCAAACTGGTTCCTGCCCCCTTGGGCCTATTGGTAGCTTTTGTTCTCACATCACAGATAAGTCTCAATATATCCCTTCCCTGCACTGTCCTAGAGAGTCATCCCCCCTCAATCATTGAAAAAAAACTAAATCTTGAAAATAACAAAGAAAAAGCAAAATGTGAGGAGGGAGGGCTACTAGAGGGTTGAAAGGGAAACTAACATAAAGCCAAAGAAATGCAATAACAAATATTTATTATGTGTTTATTATGTACCAGTACTGTACTAGATGCTGAGGATACAAATACAAACAATGAAACAATCTCTTTTCATAAGAAGCTTACATTCTAATGAGAGAAACAAATACTCACTTATTTTGGTATAGGGTGTGAGATAAGGTCAAAACGGGTACAGGATTTAGACATAAATAGCAATACCATAGATAAATAAATAGACCAATGGGGCAGCTAGGTGGCACAGTGGATAAAGCACTGGCCCTGGAGTCAGGCGTACCTGGGTTCAAATCCGGTCTCAGACACTTGATAATTACCTAGCTGTGTGGCCTTGAGCAAGCCACTTCACCCCATTTGCCTTGCAAAAACCTAAAAATAAATAAATGAATGAATGAATGAATAGACCAAAAAATATTCTTATCTATCTGATCTATGGAAAAGAGATAAATTTATGATCAAAGAAGAATGAGAGCACATTAAAACTGCAAAATGAATGATTCTGACTATATTAAATTAAAAAGGTTTTGCACTAATAAAATCAATGTTGCCAGAATTAGAAGAAGAGCAGAACGCTGTGAAACAATCTTCACATCCAGGAGTTATGATAAGGTCTCATTTCTAAAATAAATAGAGAATTGCATCAAATTTATAAGATCACAAGTCACTCCCCAATTGATAAATGGTCGAAATGAACAGTTTTCAAATGAAAAAATTAAAGCTATATATAGATACATATCTATCTATATATGTGTATAAATATATATATATATGATCAGTAAAATTAGATGATGAGAATTGAGAAAAAGCTGAATTAAATTTACTAGAAAGAACTTCATAAATTCTGAAGAAGCTGGGTCAACAGTAGTTTCCTGAATGGGCAGTTCCAAGAACCAGACGAGAGAGAGAGAGAGAGAGAGAGAGAGAGAGAAAGAAAGAGAGAGAGAGAGAGAATATGTTTGTTTGCTTTTGGCAAAGGCCTCTATTACTTAAATCCTTCTTACTGGAATTTTTCTGTAATATTCTCATTGGTTTATTAGAGTCATCTCATCAAAGTTAAGTCACTGAATACCTGCCTGCCTCTGTTAGAGAGTGATGAAATTGTGATTGGGCTAGAATGACTTTTTTTTCCTCACCCTTATTTTCTTCCATATGCACCTATGTACAGTCATCAACTTGTGGTACAAACCCTAAGGTGCCTACAGGCCAGCTCCTTTATTGGTTTTCTTGAGTAGAACTAGATGTAGTCATTAACCCACAAAAAAACCTAAACAAACAATATTTCCTTTTCTTTGTCCAAAACTTGGCTCTTTCACTTTCTAAAGGATTTCCTTTAATCTAGAATAAATAACAAGGTGGTGAGGAAATTTATGGTTACCTTAACCATATCCTAACATTTTCTCAGAATCATCAAACTCTCTTCAGGCTTTCAGACTGAAGAACATTAACTTACTTGGAGGTGAAACTATTATTCCAAAAATCTCATTTTTCTATTGTAATCCTTCCTTTACTCCCTTCTTTCCCCTTAGAGATTTGGGCTGGATGGCAGCATGCAAGTATACTCATAAACACTGCTGATGCCACCAAGTGGTACTCAAGGATTAAGAAGTTGTTAATGAAGACAAAGCAAAAATACAGAAATATAGGCAAGGACTTGGCCTGAACTCTCCCCCAAACCTCTCCAATTATTTTAAATAATGACTAAACAAAGTCTGGAGCCACAGAAGACAAAGTAAAACAATTTTACAGCCCAGACAACTTGGAAAAGTTGGCAGGAAAGGTCTGTTGCACCAGTGAGAGAGGAGAACAGTCCAGCCTCATCAACTTAGACTGTGTCCCAGAAAACCAGAAGCAGGCCTGGAGGGGGGTGGGGGTGGGTACACCTAAAAGAGGAGCAATTGAATCAGTAGCAGCAGAGGTAGCAGCTAGGTAATTATTAAGTGTATGAGACTGGATTTGAACCCAGGTACTCCTGACTCCAGAGCCGGTGCTTTATCCACTGCAACACCTAGCCGCCCCCTGACATCATCTTTCAGTGGCAGCAGTGGTGGTTTTCATACTTTTAATCTACAGATGGTAAAGGGATCAGAAAGCTGGTCAGAAAGAGATTTACAAGGGTTCTTTTGCTGGTACCAGGGAAAGAATTCTGTTGCATTGCCTATATCTGGATCTGAATTGTGGTCCTGGATCTAGGAGTGGGTCTTCCTGATCCCAGGAGCACTAACACCTCAGAGCTTGCAGCCCTAGGGGAGCAGGGACTCTGGTCACAGATGTAGGGTTGAATAGAAAGCTCACTCTCTCTCTGGATCATACCACTTTGAAAGAATCAAAACCTTACAGATCCCCAGAATCTCTGAAAATGACTGGACAAAAAACCTGAAGTTTGGGAGGGTGCTTCTCTATTTGGGAAGCAGAGCCACACTTTAGTATAGAGTTAAAAATCAGGAAATAAGCGAGAAAATGAGCAAAAAGAAAAAAATTCTGAACTGAGTATTATGTTGGCAAGGAAAATCAAAAAATGCTCAGAAGACAACGAAGTCAAAATTCCTGCATCCAAAGCCACCAAGAAAAATATGAATTGGTCTTAGGTCCTGAAAGGGCTCAAAAAGGATTTTTGAAAATCCATTTTGAAAGGTAGAGGAAAATTGGGAAGAGAAGTAACGCAAGAAAATCTAGAACAAGGAGTCAAAGGCTTGGTAAAGGAAGCACAAAATTGCACTAAAGAAAATTAACAGCATAAAAAAATAGAATAGGCCAAATGCTAAAAGAGGCACAAAAATACAATGAAGAGAATAATGTCTTAAAAAGCAGAATTGGGCAAAAAGGAAAAGATATACAAAAATTCAATGAAGAACTCCTTGAAAAAATGGAAAAGAAGGTACAAAAACTCACTGAAGAAAATAATTCCTTAAAAGTTAGAATTGGGAAGCTAATGGCTTTATGAGACATTAAGAAACAATCAAACAAAATCAAAATACTGAAAAATAGAAGAAAATTATTAAATATCTCACTGAAAAAACAACTGGGAAAATAGAACTAGGAGAGATATTTTAGGAATTATTGGACTATCTGAAAGTCATTATCAAAAAAAGAGCACTGATATCATCTTTTTTTTTTTAAGGTTCTTGCAAGGCAAATGGGGTTAAGTGGCTTGCCCAAGGCCACACAGCTAGGTAATTATTAAGTGTCCCAGACCGGATTTGAACCCAGGTACTCCTGACTCCAGAGCAGGTGCTTTATACATTGTGCCACCTAGCCGCCCTCTGACATCAACTTTCAAGAAATTACCAAGGAAAACTATCCTGATACTCTAAGATCTGAAGGTCAAAATGGAAATTGAAAGAACCCACCCATCACCTCCTGAAAGACATCCCAAAATGAAAACTCCCAGGAATATTATGGCCAAATTCCAGACCTCCCAGATCAGGGAGAAAATATTACATGCAGTAAAAAACAAACAATTCAAATATCATGGAGTCACAGTCAGGATTACACATTAAAGGATCCAAGGGTTTGGAATATGAGATTCAGAAGAGCAAAAAAGCTATGATTATACCAAGAATCACCTACTCAGCAAAAATATACATGGACATTCATTGAAATAGAAGACTTTCAAACATTACTGATGAAAAGACCAGAGCTAAATAGAAAATTTGACTTTCAAATTGGAGATTCAAAAGAAGCATAAAAAGTTAAGCAGGAAAGAGAAATCATAAGGGACTCAATAAGGTTAAACTGTTTATATTACTATATAGTAAAATGATATTTATAATTCCTAAAATCTTTCTCATTATTAGAGCAGTTAGAAGAAATATACATGAACAGAAAGCTGAGGCAAATTGAATGTGATGCTATGATTACCTAAAAAAAAAATTAATTAAGGGATGAGAAAGAATACTGCACTGGGAGAGGTACAATGAGATCAATTATCTGATATACATGAGGCCTGAAAGATATTTTACAGTGGAGGGAGAAATGGGGAATTGGAAGAGGAACACACAAATCTTACTCTCACTGAATTGTCTCAAAGAGGGAATAGACTCAGTTGGATGTAGAAATCTATCCTATGAGGCAACAAGGTGGTGCAAATGGATAGAATACTGGCCCCAGAATCAGAGGACCTGAGTTCAAATCCAACCTCAGAAACTTAATACTTGCTTAGCTGTGTGACCAAGAGCAAGTCACTAAACCCCATTGCCTTGTAAAAAATCTAAAATTAAAAAAAAAAGAAATCTATCTTACTATACAGGAGAGGAGGAAAAGAAAGGGTTCAGAAAAACTGATAGAAGGGAGGTAATATCAGAAGGAAAACACTTGAAAAAGGATAGGATAAAAGGAGAAAGAATAGGACAAACAGGAAGAAAGTAGGATGGAGGGAAATACGTAGTTGATGACCATTACTGTGGAAAAAAAATTTACAGTGAACTTCTCTGATAAAGATTTCCTTTCTCAAACATATAAAAAAAAACAGAAAAATTAATAGAAATAAGAGTCATTCCTCAATTGATGAATGGTCAACATAGGAACAGGCAATTTTCAGACAAAGTAATCAAAACTATCTATAGTCATGGGGTGGCTAGGTGGCACAGTAGATAAGAGCACCAGCCCTGAAGTCAGGAGTACCTGAGTTCAAATCCAGCCTCAGACACTTAATAATTACCTAGCTGTGTGACCTTGGGCAAGCCACTTAACTCCATTTGCCTTGCAAGAACCTAAAAAAAACCCAAAAACTATCTATAGTCATATAAAACAATCCTCTAAATCACTATTGATGATAGAAATGCAAATTAAAAATCTGAACTACCACCTCACACCTGTCAGACTGGTTAGTATGACAGAAAAAGAAAATGACAAATGTTGGAGGGGATGTGGAAAAATTAAACACTGTTTTAAGTAAATTAAACAAATTTAAAATTAAATGTGCTGATGGTGAAGTTGTAAACTGATCCAACCAATCTGGAGAATAATATGGAATTATGCCCAAAGGGCTATAAACTATACATACCTTTGACCAAGCAATACCACTAACAAGGTCTGTATCCCAAAGAGATAAAAAAGAAAAAGGAAAAGAATCTAGGTGTGAAAAATATTTATAGTAGCTCTTTTAGCGATGACGAAGAATTGGAAATTGAGGGGATGTCCATCAATTAGGAAAAAGTTAAACATGATTTTTTTTATGATTGTGATGCAATATTACTATGCTTCAAGAAATAATGAAGGAGAGGGAAGCAGCGGCTAGGTGGCACAATGGATAGAGCACCAGCCCTGGAGTCAGGATGACCTGAGTTCAAATCCAACTTCAGACACTTAATAATTACCTAGCTGTCTAGCCTTGGGCAAGCCACTTAACCCCAATGCCTTGCAAAAATCTTAAAAAAAAAAAAAAAAGAAGAAATAATGAGCAGGATGCTGTCAAAAAAAGATGAAAAGAGGAAGCAACTAGGAGGTACAGTGAAGAGGACCAGAACTGAAGTCAGAGGACCTAAGTTCAAATACTACCTCAGATACTTGCTACTTACTAGCTTAGCTATATGAACTTGAATAAGTCATTTAACCTCACTGCCCCACAAAAACCAAAAGACCTACTATGAGTAATTTGGCTATTCTTAGCAACATAATGATCCAAAACAATAGACAGGATAAAATTTTAATTTAATTTTAAATTTTAGTATAGGACTTAGGATAAAAGATGCTGTCCACCTCCAAAGAAAGAGCTGGCAAAACCTAAATGTAAACAAAAGATACTTTTTCATAACTTTATTTTTCTTGGGATTTTATATTCTTTATTTTCTTTCACAGAATGACTTACATGGAAATGTGTTTTGTACGACTACACATAAATATGTCAAATTGTTTGCCTCTTCTATAAAAGGGAGGGGGAGTGGAGGGAGGGAAAGAATTTGGAACTCTAAATTTAGGGAAAAAAAGAATGTTAAAATTGTTTTGACATGTAATTAGGAAAAACAGAATGTTAAATAAGATTTTTTTTAATTGTAGATTCTTTTTTAGTACAGAAAAACTAGGAAAACCAAGAAATTTGAAGAACAAGAGCACAGAGACTACTGGGGAAAAACAAGGGAAGAATATGTCAATCTAATCCATAGATCAAATTCTGTCAATTGCCCAGAAACCTCATTCTAACACTATGTCATATTTAAGTACTGGGCAGCTAGTGGCACAGTGGATCTCAGAGCACTGACCCTGAAATCAATAAGACCTGAGGTCAAATCTGGCCTTCACACCTACTAGCTGGGTAACCCTAGACAAGTCACTTAACCCTGACAGGCTCACATCCAGGGTCATCTCTAGTCATCCTGATTCATATCTGGACCACTGGACCCAGATGGTTCCAGAGGAGAAAATGAGGCTAGTGACTCTGCACAGTCCCCCCACTCAAGTAAAATTCAGGGGCCTGTCATGTCATCACCTGCCTCTTGTCTTCTTCCATAATGAAGGACAAAGGATAAACAACAACAGCAACAACAAATTTGAGAAGTACAAACCATAACGTTGTAAGGGGCTCTATCTCTTTTTATATAGTATTCTAATTTAAAGTTTTCCAGCCCCCTGAACATAGTGGGTACTTTATTAAAAAAAAGTCTGTTAATTGAATTAATGTTTCTTCTGTGATAGGCTATCAAAATTTCCTTAAAGGTAGGTACCATATCTTCTCAGAATGTCTAATACCATGGACTTCATAAGCAATGGATATATAATGAACTAATTGACCTGTTTACAAAAAGAAATTTCAGGTAAATTATCAATCTAGAAAATTTGGCTAAGAGGCATCTCAAAGTCTGAGCTGATTAATTCATATGAAAAATCAGTAATTCATTTATTGAGTTAAACTGGTCCTATGTGCCAGGTATTACCATAGACACTGGGTTAGTTTAGCACATAGTATTAAGAAGGCTAAGGTTGAAAGTTTACGACTATTACTTCTCTACTTTGTAAAGAATGTGTCACAAATGAACTACAAACTAGGATGCAAGTTTCTTAACAATGAAGGTAAGGGGGTAGCTAGATGGCACAGTGGATAGAGTACCAGCCCTGGAATCAGTTCAAATTCGGCCTCAGATACTTAATAACTACCTAGCTGTGTGACCTTGGGCAAGCCACTTAACCCCATTACCTTGCAAAAAAAAAAAAAATGAAGGTAAGTGGGGCAGCTAGGTGGTACAATGGAAAGAGCACCAGCCCTAGAGTCAGGAGGACGAGTTCAAATCCAGCCTCAGACACTTAATAATTGCCTAGCTGTGTGACCTTGAGCAAGTCACTTAAAACCCCACTGCCTTAAATTTAAAAAAAAATTAAATAATTAAGATAAGCTGACAGTTACATTAAAAAAATCTGATTTGCCTAGAATCAAATATAGCAACTTTTTGCCTTTACCATCACAGCAGGTCAGTCAATTAAGAGGTAATTAAGTGCCTATTATGTCTCAGATTCTGGACTAAGTGCTGAGGATACAAAGAAAGTAAAGAACAAAACAAAAAAACCAGGTCCCACTTTAAAGGAGCTCACAGTCCAAGGAAGAGAAAACATGCCAACAACTATCTACAAACTAGCTGTTCACAGAATACAGTGGAGAATGTCAACCAAGGAGAAGGCACTAGTTTTAGGAAGAATCAGGAAAGGTTTCTCTTAAATGATATTTCAACTGGGACATAAAGGAAGCCAGTGAAGCCAAGAAGAAGAATATTCCAGTGCGTAGCCTAGTCTGGGGTCAGGACACCTCCCTGAGTTCAAATCTAGCCTCAGATACTTCCTAGCTGTGTGACTCTGAGCAAGTCATTTAATTTAACCCTTTATGCCTCAGTTCCTCATCTGTAAATCAAACTGGAGAAAGAAATTACAAATCCTTCCAATGTATCTTTCTCAAGAAAATCCTAAATAGTTTTATAAAGAGTCAGATATAATGGAACAAGAACATTCCAGGTACTAGGAGAGTTTGTACAAATGCTTGGATTTGGAGATCTCATTAAATGGTCTCAATTTTTTCAGTCAAATATGAGGCAAAGCTCACAGCTCAGAAAGTGAGGGAAGATAACTATGGGGAGTTTAGGGAAGGCTGAAAAGGTTTAGAAAAGTTGTCAAAAGTATAATGGTAAGAAGAACAGAGACTCGGGGTGGCTAGGTGGCACAGTGGATAAAGCACCTGCCCTGGAGTCAGGAGTACCTGGGTCCAAATCCGGTCTCAGACACTTGATAATTACCTAGCCTTGTGGCCCTGGGCAAGCCACTTAACCCTATTTGCCTTCCAAAAACCTAAAAAAAAGAAAAAAGAAAAAAAAAAGAACAGAGACTCAATGGCAGGGTAAAAAATTGCCTCACTTAGAGTGATGGCCCTGTAGAGATTTCTTTTTTTCCCAGGTTTTTGCAAGGCAAATAGGGTTAAGTGGCTTGCCCAGGGCCACAAGGCTAGGTAATTATCAAGTGTCTGAGACCGGATTTGAACCCAGGGCCGGCCCTTTATCTACTACGCCAACTAGCCACCCCCCTGTTGAGATTTCTAAACAGAAATTAGTAGTGGTGCGAGTCAGCAAGATTTCATTTTTCTCCAATTTTGTTCAGCAGTATGTTGTAGAGTCAAAGGCAGTGGATGGGGGGAATGAACCAGGGCTGAGGCAGAACAAGATTGGAGATAAATTAAAGGAGCAAGGAACTTAAGAAAGGAGGTTAGTGTCAAATTGCTTCATCATGGGATCAAAATGCAAAAGCCAGTGGGGATGTAATGGCCTGGCAAAGAACTAAGAGGATGAGAGACTAGAGGATCACAGTAAGGACAATAAGCAAGGTTTGGGGTTGCTGGGTAGAAGCAAAGGTAGAATGCCAATAGACTGAATGAGCTAAAAAAAAAAACATTTCATAGTTTATGAATTTAGAAGTGGTGTTTTTGTGGATGGTGGCAAGACTATGTACATGATCATCACTGTGTAAAATAACTGAAGTGTGGTAGAAGAGAAGATCATAGGAAATGACTAAGTTGAGGTTGGGGAGTCAAGGGAATAATCAATATGTATGTGGTAATGCAGATCTTATACAGTATTTGTTAACAGCTCTCAGGCACTTATCATATAATATTACAGATTATAGTTATCTGTGTTGCTTTCAACCATCCATGAAGAAAAACACTACCTTATAATCCTTAATTTTGTATCTCCTACAGTTCTACCACAGCTTGCACATGGTAAGTCCTTAATATCTACTGAATAAATGCAATTAAAAAAACTCAACAAAGGGGCAGCTAGGTGGTACAGTGGATAGAGCACCGGCCCTGGAGTCAGGAGTAGCTGGGTTCAAATCCGGTCTCAGAGACACTTGATAATTACCTGGCTGTGTGGCCTTGGGCAAGCCACTACCTCAACAAAACTGTTCCACTGTTTAAAGTTTTTATCATTAAGGATTCAAAATTAAATACAACAATACAACAAAACTCTAGTCAAATGCAATTGTCAATTATTATTGCTGTATTATTATGTAATTATTATGTGTTATTTCAAAATAGAGTATATCAGTAATTATTTTAATTATCAAATGAACTACTCCCCAGTAAAAAAAATTGTCAAAGGATATGAATAAACAGTTCTTTTTTTTTAATTGTTTTTTTTTTGCAAGGCAAATGGGGTTAAGTGGCTTTCCCAAGGCCACACAGCCAGGTAATTATTAAGTGTCTGAGACCGGATTTGAACCCAGGCACTCCTGACTCCAGGGCCGGTGCTCTATCCACTGTACCACCTAGCTGCCCCAAATAAACAGTTCTTAAAAAAGAGAATTGCAAACTATTAACAATCTACAAGAAAAATACTCCAAATTGCTAAAAAAGAGAAATGTAAATCAAAACTCCTCTGAGGTTTTAACTCACACCCTGAAAATCTGCAAAGATGACAAAAAATGGAAATAGTTAATGTTGAAGGAATTGGAGGAAGATAGGCATACTAGAATATTACTGATGGAGTTTAAAAGATTGGAAAGCAATTTGGAATTAAGTAAATAAAGTGACTAAAATGACCATATTCTATTACTAAGCTTATACCAAAAGAAAGCCACCAATAAGAAGGAAGTACTCAGAAATATCAAAATATTTCTATCAGCACTGTCCATTGATTGAGGAATGGCTAAACCATCTGTGGAACGTGAATGTAACGGATTATCACTGACACAAATTTGACAAATACAGCTAAGTATGGAAAAATCTACATAAATTGATATAGTGTTTATTAAGAGGAAACAAAAAAACCCCAACATACTCAATGACTACCACAATGTATATGGAAGGAACCACCACCAAAAAAAATTCAAAAGTGAATGTTACAAAATTATATAGAATAAGCAAGGCTCAATAAAAGAGATTTGATAAGAAACTTCCATCCCATCCTTTGCAGAGGTGGGAAGTACACAAAGATTGTAAACTGAACATATGCACTGAAAAGTTATGCTGATTTTTTTTCTTCTTCCTTTCTCTATCTTTAAAAAAATACTATTTTCCAGGCAGCTAGGAGGCACAGTGGATAGAGCACCGGCCCTGGAGTCAGGAGTGCCTGGGTTCAAATCCGGTCTCAGACACTTAATAATTACCTGTGTGGCCTTGGGAAAGCCACTTAACCACATCTGCCTTGCAAAAAAAATACTATTTTCTATATAGAATGGTACTCTGGGGAGGGTGATTCTGGGAACAATAATGGCAAGAACTATGATGATGTAAAAAATAAATTAATAAAAATTTATTTTAAAAAGTAATCTACTGCTATTTAAGAGTCCTACAATAAATCAACATTTTCATATGAACTGAACTTAAAATGTATCTTCAATGCCAGATGACAGAAGCACAATCCAGAAGACTAAAGAGTGTAGGAATCAAATAGTTTTTAGTTCACAACAAGCAGCTGTCATGACATTAAATTGTTCTTTTTTCAGAAAATGAAAAGAAATGCAATGGTTTTTTTTGTTTGCTACTTTCTATGACCTTTAGGAAAAATACATTCACTTTTTTTTAACACTATATATGTAACTTCTAAAGTCTACAATAGGAATTTTTGTTAAAAAAGGATAGCTCTCTGGGAAGGGGAAAGGTACAGAGGAAAACTGAGATGACCTAAAAACAAACTATGAATTAAAAAGTATTTTTTTTAAAAAAGCATTGGTTATTAGCCAATCAATAGTAATTTGGGAGGAGGGGGTTCATAATGAGTAGTTATAGAAAAGAATATGAATGACAAAAAGAAAACATTCCTAATAATCAAACTTGTCCAAAAGTGAGATGGCCAACCTATTTAAGCAAACAGACAAGATCACTTGTCAAATAAGTTTTGTTTGGGTACATCCTGGACCAGACATTAACTTCCAAATGAGATTCTATCATTAAGTCCAAACAAAATAATAAGCATTCACATTAAATGGGGAGAATCTACATATCAGCACCAGTCTTTTCATAAATTATTTTTAATAATATTAATAATCCCCATTTTTAGAGATAAGTAAGCTGAAGCAGACAAGTTTAGTGACATGCTCAGGTAACCATATTTATCATCTGAGGCAGATGTGAATTCAGTTCTTCCTGACTCCAAGTCTAGCATTCTGGTCACTGAACCTATTTTACCTTATAAGCAAAACTGTCCAAAACAAGCTTGAGTCACTCAGACTAAGCCTCTTTCAAAAGTTAAATAGATTGTCACAAATTTTCAAAGATGATGTACTCTCCTCCAGATTAAAAAAAAAGACAACATTTAGGGCAGCTAGGTAGTGTAGTGGACAGAGCACTGGCCCTGGAGTCAGGAGGACCTGAGTTCCAATTCTGCCTCAAACACTTAATAATTACCTAGCTGTGTGCCCTTGGGCAAGTCACTTAACCCCATTGCCTTGCCAAAAAAAAAAAAAAGACAACATTGCCCCATCATCACACATCTTTCAGGTTACTTTCCTTATCTTGGTTATAGAGAGGACCAAAGTCTTGAACAGAACAGACTTTCAATAAACATTTTTGGAATTGAAAACTTAGGCTTACTTTGAGCTTGCCACATTTTTTTGCCATCTTCATTGAAAGATGGCTTTCAACATAAGTTTTTCTCCATGCAAAGCTATACTGTCTCATATAGAAACTGAATCTACAACACTGACGTCATTAGTTCCAGAAGCAAAGTAGTCCAGACATTTCAAAGTGGAAAATGATATTTCCAAACAACAATTTTTCTAATTAAAAACTAAAAAGTAGGGGTGGCTAGGTGGTGCAGTGGATAGAGCACCGGCCCTAGAGTCAGGAGTAATTGAGTTCAAATCCAGCCTCAGACACTTAATGATTACCTAGCTGTGTGGCCTTGGGCAAGCCACTTAACTCCATTTGCCTTGCAAAAACCTAAAAAAAGAAAATTAAAGAAAAAAACTAAAAAGTACTGGAGAAGGTATTTTTTCCTAAAGATCCTGAGGTGCACAAAGTCACGTTCTACTGCTCTTTGAATAGGCACGTTTTTGTTCTTTACTCAGTCCTGAACCCCAACTGACAATTTCAATATACTTAATTGTCCATCAAGTTTGTTTGGAATCAAGCATTATGTGATGCTACTTTTAAATGTGGAAGAGTAGTGACTAAATCACAAATACTCTAACATGCATTTCTTCATCAAGGAGTCATTACTCTTTTTGCTACATTAATACAAAAATATCAACATAGCTAGAAGAACACAGATTAATGTGAGCGAGGGGTTTAATGACAACTCAAGAATTAGTGAAACTCAGCAATTTTCATACTTACTAGAAAGTGTTTACCTTAGAGAAGATAAGACATATGAGAGATAGAATATCTTTAAATGATGGATGAAAAGGAAGAAGACTAAGATGAAGAGAATGATTCTAAAGATACCCTCCAATTATCTGAGTTCCTGCTGCCAGTACAGCGCCAAGTCTCCTGTTCTTTCACTGCTAAAGAAGCTGGAGAACTCTGTTAAAGAACTCCCTCCACCACTGTTAAACAAAACAAATAGTTCATGGAAGTCCTTATTACTGCAACTGCAGTCACAGGTATCAAGAGCAGCAACAAGACAATGGCCCTTTCTGTTTGCTGTGTTCCATCAGAAGTTTCCTCCTTATCCATCCCCAGCCCTCATTCAGCTACATCCAATCCTATCTGAAGCAGTTTCCCCTCTGTCCTCAGCTGTCACTCCCACTCTATCTCCAAGAGATTATGATGAGCTCTGCTCTGCCTGGGCCTGGGCTCAACAGGTCTTTCTTCGAAGAGCTCCCAAACCAAGTCTGGCATTGCTTCCTGACAGGTGTCAGTGGGACCTACAATGGAGAGGGCAGGCAAACAGGTCAGGTAAAGCTGCACCTTGGGGATTCAGAAGAGATGCTCCTACTACATCATCAGTGAAAGTTAAAAGATACTGAGCTTTTAAAGTACAACATGGAGTTGATCCCTTAACAAATGATGCAAAAACCAGATTCTATCTAAGCTAAAAAAAAAACAAAAAACACCAGTTTGGTTTCAGTTCTGTTCATTTTTCTCTAAATGTAGTTCTAAATTATATCAAAATATGAGACAAACAGAAATGCCAAGAGAGTTTCCGCATCATCTGTCCAACTCGTAATGCCACAATAATTCCTAAGAGAAGTTTAATACCTGTTACTTGCCTTTTCCCTCCCTAACAAGTCTCAGGAGAGGCAGCTAACACCCAAAGCCTATGTCGGCTCGTACACTATGGCAGATCGGGGCTGCTCCTCCCCAGTCTATCTCCACTGATCGGGGCCGCGGGCACGAGTGGGGCAGGACGTCAGGCAGGGCCACACTGAACCCCCCTTGGTGCCACAATGGCAGCATTCCGAGCAGCGGCTTCTGGGCACCCCGAAGCCGGCTTCTAACCGTCTCCCGGGTGTGAGTCGCGCAGGATGGCAGGGCGGGGGGCGCGGGCCCGGGCCCCCGGGCAGCGGGCGGAGGCAGGGCGCGCCTCCGGGGCCATTTTCCATTCATTCCGAGGCTGCCCCCGCTCCCCAGGCCGGCCCGAGTCGCGCCCCCTCCCGAGGCCTGGCCGCCGCAGCCCCGTCTCCCCCGGATTGCAGCTCTGCTGGCGCCGGGTGGAGCCCGGGAGCGGGCACCAGGACGTGCCCCGCGCGCCCGCGCACCGCCCAGGCCGGGGGCCGCCGGCTCGCCCTCGCCTCCCGGACGCCCGAGCGGCCCCGGAAAGGCCCGGCCTGGGCGGCGAGGAAGGCGGCCCCCGGCCCCGGGCCTCCGGGCTCACCTCGTCCTCCTTGTGGTTCCGGATGCCGCGGACCAGGTCCTGCAGGTTCTTGTCGAACATGCGGTCGATGCTGCCCTTCACCATCTTCAGCGCCATCGCGGCGGCGGCGGCGGCGGCCGGAGCCGGGCCGGGGCGGGGGGCGCCGGGGCGGAGGGGGCAGGCTGCCGGGCGGGGGGAGGGTCTCCGGGCTGGGCCTGGCGCCGGCGGCGCTCCGAAGCGAGGCAGGGAGGAAGGGCAGGGGGCCGCCCGGAGGCCGTCACATGCCAGGCGGAGGCAGCGCGGGGCGGGCGGCGGCGGGACCGGCGCCGGCTGGCTGCCCGCTCGCTTCTTCCCTCGGCTCCCGCTCCAGTCAGATTGCAAATGGCGGACAAGATGGCGGCGCGGTCAGCTGACAGCTCTCGCCGCTCCCTCCTCCTCCCTTCACTTTCCGTAGGCCACGCCCCCTCCGCCCGGCCCCGCCTCTCCCCGGGACTGGAGCCGCCTGGTTCCCAAGGACGCCGAATCCGGCTCCGCCCCCCCAGCCGCCGCGCGCCACGTTTCCTTAGCGACCTCTGCACCGCCCAATCGGAACGTCCTTGGCTCCTCCTCTCTGCCTGGAAGCCCGCCTTCCGGCCCCTGACACGCTCAGGCCCCGCCTTGGATTCTCCTCCACGGCCCCGCCCCATGCTCGTAGCCCCGCCCGCTGGGCCTCCCAAGCTCGTCTCATTGGTAACCTGGAAAAGATGGCCACGCCTTCGTAGTCTCCTTCTTTCCCTGCCCCCACATTGGACCCGCCCCTCCCTGAGTGACAGCTGAGAGGCAAGGAGACTGGGAGCCTAGCAGGCTTACCGTGGAACACCAAGCCCCTCCAGGCCCCTCCTGCTGCCTTGCTGCCCTGTAGCCTGGCAGGAGCTACCTGAATGACTGATGCTTTTGTTTTCTGGTTTCATTCATTCATCCATTCATTCATTTAACACGTAGTGAGGTCCTACTGTGAGCAGGGCTCTGGGAAAAACAAAGTTTAGAAGAGTCAGTCAAGGAGCTCAGGGCACAACACTAAATCCCGAGCAGCTAGGATGGCCCACGTAGGTGGCCCAGTAGATAAAGCCCTGTCCTCTGTGGGAAAGATGTGAGTTCATTACCTGCGTAACCTTCGTAAAGTCACTTAACCCCATTGCCTTGCAAAAAACCAAAACAGCGTCTATGTACCAGGTACTTTGCTGTTCTTAAAGTACAAAGGTGGTGGGGAAGAGAGAAAAATGCTTGAGACTGGAATACAAGAGGCTGGGTTGTAGGGTATATTCGGGGAAGATTAATACCTCTGGTATGAGGGCTGCAGAGCCCTTTTCAGGACAGTTGTCAACCTGATCCACCGAAGCTCCAAGAAGCAGAATGTATAGAATGTATAGCAGCCATACCCCAGTAAATCTTTTTGGCAGATGACCCAAACCAGGTAGAGAGCAACTGAGAGGTCTCAAATATGTGAAACATACTCAAATCCGATTCATGTTTGTCCTTCACTCTTGAAGAACACTATGACATTGAGGAAATGACAAACACGTGAATTGGATTTGGGTAAGGGGATGCTTTTCTAAGTCACCAGCCTCATGTTCTCCTTCAAAGTCACCTGAGTCCAGGGACCAGATATGAATCAGGACATCTGGAGATAGGCCTGGATGAGGGGCAATCAGGGTTAAGTGACTTGCCCAAAGTCACACAGCTAAATGTCCTATTTGAACTCAGGTCCTCCTGACTAAAGAGCCAATGTTCTACCCATTATGCCATTGAACCATCTACAGTCATTCCACCTTGAACACAATCTCATCTGATTTCAGAAACTAAGCAGGATCTCATTAGTACTTAGATGAGAGACAACTGCCTGGGAATACTGGATGTTGTATTAAATCCAATTTATTCACAAATCAAAAGACATCCCCTAGATCATTTAAGCATTTTTTTTTGTTTTTTGCAAGGCAATGAGGTTAAGTGACTTGCCCAAGGTCACAAAGCTAAGTCTTAAGTGTCTGAATTTAGGTCCTCTTGACTCCAGGGCCGGTGCTCTATCCACTTCACCACCTAGCTGCCCCAACATTTAACCATTTTTTTGCCTATCTCAAAGTCTTGTGACAACAAGCAAGATACAAAGAAGCAGGTGTATGAATACATTGGGAGCAGTAGTCACAACCCCTCACACAGGTAACCAAGAACATAGGATCATCTTTTCACTGGAAGCAGCAGTGGGATGCAGCAGCCCTTGGATATTTGAGCAGCATTTAAAGGATCACACTACTTATCAAAGATGCCCTAAAAATTGCTTATCCAACCCTGGCCTGATTACTGCAGCAGCCAGGAATCCCGCCCTGTGGTCAAAATGTTAAAAAAAAAAAGTACAAAAACTTATTCAAAGATGATTCCACTCACCATCAGTCCTTACAATGTTCCCACATTTGTAGACAACACAAGATCCAATGGACCTGAAAGATAAACAGCTCTTGTGAGACAATTTAGCAGGTATACATCCAAAGAGTAGCCCTGAGTGAAACTAGGTTAGCAGATGAAGGTTGACTTAAAAAAAACTAAAGCTGGATACACATTTTTCTACAGTGGTCACAGTGAAAGGGGAGTAGCATGAAGTTGGGGTAGGTTTTTCAATCAGAACTAATCTAGTCAACAAACTCGGATGTCCATCAAAAGGAGTGAACAACAGACTCATGACAACGTGATTGCCACTTGTAGGAAAACACCATGCCTATGATCCCACTGTGATGGACCCTGATGAGGTCAAAGAAAAAGACCTAGAGACCATTATCACCAATATGCCAAAGGAGGACAAGCTTATAATTCTGGATGACTTTAATGCTAGAGTAATGTTCAGACATAGCAGAAAGCCCTTGGGAGGAATGAAGTTGGAAACAACAACAGCAATGGTCACTTACTACTGATCACATGTACATTGTGTGACCTTCTCATCACCAACTATAGTCCTCTCTTTACTCAAAAGCAATAAAACGTCAAAGATGTAACCTCATAGCAAATATTGGCATCTGGTAGACCAAGTAATTGTAAGAAAAGACAGGAAGGATGTGAGAGAGGAAAAGGCAATGTGAGTTCTGAAGTAATTCTAGTTTTCCTCTCCCAGATAAATATTGGCATTTAACAGAAATGGTGGTTCCCCAAAGCAAAATGACTACTAGAAGAATTAAGGTCAAAAGATTAGAGCAATTCTCTGGGACAGTGGTTTGCTGATAACTTGGAGAAAATGTTGAGCCAATACACAGTTGGCAACAGTGGAGCAGAAAAGGAATAGGCAGCTTTCAGAGACTCAGAGATTTATTCATCTGGGTCAAAATCCTCACAAACATCAAGACTGGCTTACGAAAATGATGAGGAAATAGAGAAGCTGCTAAATGAAAAACGAGAACTCTACATGGTTTACCAACAGTATATTCAACCATTGCTAAGATGGCAACATTCAATTCCAGCAGGATTATCAATTCAGTAAGAAGGCAGGTGAAGGGGCAGCTAGGTGGCCCAGTGGATAAAGCACATGCCCTGGAGTCAGGAGTACTTGGGTTCAAATCAGGCTTCAGACACTTAATAATTACCTAGCTGTGTGGCCTTGGGCAAGCCACTTAACCCCATTTGCCTTGCAAAAACCTAAAAAAAAAAAAAAAAAAAAAAAGGCAGGTGAAATTCAGGTTTATGTGGATAGTAGCAATCCAAAATGTTTTTATGCTGTCCTGAATGTTATTTATGGGTCAAAGATTTATAGTGCATTTCAACTACTTAGTACTGATGAAGCTCCATTGATTAGTGGTAAGGACATCATTCTAGAGAGATGGGCTGCACACTTCCATAGTATTCTCAATAGACCATCATTAATCAACGCTGAAACCAGTGAGTCAATCCCTAGCTGAAGTTCTAATTGAAGCAGAGTGCTTAAATGCCATGAGCTATTTTAATGTGGTTGAGATGTTGAAGGGGTGTGGGGGGGGTCCATTGCTCATATAAAAGCTGACTGAGGGCGGCTAGATAGCACAGTGGATAAAGCACCGGCCTTGGAGTCAGGAGTACCTGGGTTCAAATCTGGTCTCAGACACTTAATAATTGCCTAGCTGTGTGGCCTTGGGCAAGCCACTTAACCCCATTTGCCTTACAAAACCTAAAAATAAAAAATAAAAAAAATAAAAGCTGACTGAAATTTTCTAGATAATATGGTAGGAAAAGATTATTCCCTAGGAGTTTGAGCATGCTTTCATTGTCCATCTCTATAAAAGTAAAAGTAAAAGATTATTCTGTGACTACCACAGGGGTGTTTCCCATTTAGTCGTTTCTGGCAAGATTCTTTCCAGAATTAATAGTCTGATTCTTCCACCTGGAAGATGATCATCTACCTGAGAGCCAGTGTGATTTCAAAAAGGGCAGAGGAATAGTTGATATGGTATTTACTGCCAAACAATTCCAGGAAAATGCCAGGAGCGGAATAGAGGTCTGTATACAACAATTGTGAATCTGATTTTGATACCATCAGTTATGAGGGTTTATGGAAAATTATCTTAAAATTTTGTTGCCTGGAGAAGTTCATAAGTATTGCGTAACAGCTTCATGATGGTGTGCTTGGCTGGGTTCTGGATAGTGGACGATGTTCTAGAGATTTCCCAGTCACCCAATGGAGTGAAACAAGGATGTTTCCTTGCTCCCATGCTTTTTACCATGATATTTTCAGTCATATTGTCAAATGCATTCAATGAGGAGGAATAATTACCCTCTGATGGTAAATTCTTCAACATGAAAAGGCAAAATAAAACCAAAGTGAAGGGAATGTTGGTGCATGATCTTCTATTTGCAGATGATTGTGGTCTTGATGCAGCCTTTGAAACTAAGATGCAACAAAGTATGAATCAATTCTCTACTGTTTGTGCTAATTTGGGGCTAACAATAACAAGAAAACAGGTGTTCTTCATCAGCCAGCACCTCAGGTAAACGAATATGTTTCTGGAGAAAGCTAGGTAGTATATAGTGACTAGAGCACTGGCCCTGGAGTCAGGAGGACCTGAGTTCAAATCCAACCTCAGTCAAGAATTTTTTAAAGAAATTGATGTAAGAATTTCTTTTCCTTTTAAAGATTTTATTTATTTTGAGTTTTACAATTTTTTCCCTAACCTTCCTTCTCTCCCCCCCACCCCCCACAGAAGGCAATTTGCCAGTCTTTACATTGTTTCCATGGGATACAATTGATCCAAATTGAATGTGATGAGAGAGAAATCATATCCTTTTTTTTTTTTAAGATTTTTCAAGGCAATGGGGTTAAGTGGCTTGCCCAAGGCCACATGGCTAGGTAAATATTAAGTGTCTGTGGTCAAATTTGAACTCAGGTACTCCTGACTCCAAGGCCAGTGCTCTATCCACTGTGCCACCTAGCCGCCCCAAGAAATCATATCCTTAAGAAAGAAAAATAAAGTATAAGAGATATCAAAATTACATAATAAGATATTAATTTTTTTCTAAGTTAAAGGCAATAGTCCCTAGTCTTTGTTCAAACTCCATAGTTCTTTCTCTAGATACAGATGGTATTCTCCATCACAGATAGCCCCAAATTGTCCTGGATTGTTGCACTGATGGAATGAGCAAGTCCTTCAAGGTTGATCATCACCCCCATGTTGCTCTTAGGGTGTACAGTGTTTTTCTGGTTTTGCTCTCGCTCAGGCTTCCCTAAATTCCTGTCCCTCCTGGTTTCTAACAGAACAATAGTGTTCCATGACATACATATACCACAATTTGTTAAGCCATTCTCCAATTGAAGGATATTTACTTGATTTCCAATTCTTTGCCACCAAAAACAGGGCTGCTGTGAATATTTTTGTACAAGTAATGTTTTTACCCTTTTTCATCATCTCTTCAGGGTATAGACCCAGTAGTGGTATTGCTGGGTCAAAGGTTGTGCACATTTTTATTGCCTTTTGGGTCTAATTCCAAATTGCTCTCCAGAAAGGTCTGATGAGTTCACAGCTCCACCAACAATGTATTAGTGTGATATAAGAATTTTTAAAAGACACTATAGCTAAATGAGCAGTTTTCAGATGAAGAAATCAAAGATATTTATAGTCAAATAAAAAAAGATCCAAATTATCATAGATAAGAGAAATTAAAACTACTCTGAGGTATCACCTCATACCTATCAGATTTTTAAAAATTTTTATTTAAGGAAATGGAGTGAAGTGACTTGCCCAAGGTCATGAAGCTAGTTAATTATTAAGTGACTGAGGCTAAATTTCAACTCAGATCCTCCTGACTCCAGGGCCAGTACTCTATCAATTGCACTACCTAGCTGCCCCTATTCATACCTATCAGATTGGCTAAGATGACAAAAATGGAAAATAATCAAAATTAAAGAGGATGCAAGAAAACTGAGATAATAATGCATTGCTAGTGGAGTTGGGAAACAATCCAACCTTTCTGAAGGACAATTTGAAACTATACCCAAAGGGCAATAAAACCATGCAAATCCTTTGATCAAACAATACCACCACCAGGTATATATCCCAAAGAGAGCATTAAAAAAGGGGGAAAATCCATGTATTCAAAAATATTTATAACAACTCTTTTTGTAGTGGCAAAGAACTGGAAATTGAGGGAATGTCTATCAATTGGAGAATGACTGCAAAAGTTATGGTATATGAATGTGAATACTATCACTCTATAAGAAAATCATGAGTGGGGGCAGCTAGGTGGCATAGTGGATAGAGTCCCAGCCCTGGAGTCAGGAGGACCTGAGTTCAAATTCAGCTTCAGATACTTAATACTTACTTAAAATGTGTGATCTTGGCCAAGTCCCTTAACCCCATTGCCTTGCAAAAACCAAAAAGAAAAGAAATCATGAGTGGTCAAACTTTAGAAAAGCATGGAAAGACTTGAATGACTGATGCTGAGTGAAGTGAGCAGAACCAGGAGAACACTGTTCACATTAACATAACTTTGAGAGATGAAATAACTATGATGGATGATAGTTTAGTGGTCAAAGACACCCCTGAGGAACTTACTATGAAAAAATGACATCCAGAATGGAAAAACAACAAAAACAACAGACTATTGGAGTCTGAATGTGAAACAATGTAGAGCAAAGCATGCTATGTCCATTTTTAAATTTTTCTTGTATGTTTTTCTTTCTTCCCCCTTAGTTCTAATTCTTCTTTTACAACATGTTTAATATGGAAATATGTTAAACATACATGTACAACTCTCGCCACTTGGGTCACTACCATGGGGAGGGGAGAAGGGAGGATAGTAGAAAAATGTGAAATTCAAAAACTTGCAAATGGATGAATGTTAAAAACTACCTTTGCATGTAATTGAAAAAAATTAAAATAAAAAGATAGTATAAGTGAAATGAGAGATAAGAAAGAAAGAACTGAGAATAGGATTAATTATTTTAAAAAGGAAAGGTGAAAACATGCTAATAAATTCTATGAAAATAAGAACAGAAAAAGTAGAAATTATTACTCTAGGAGAAAAGAATTTTTTTTTTTTTACTTTTTGCAAGGCAATGGGGTTAAGTGGCTTGTCCAAGCCTCACAGCTAGGTAATTATTAAGTGTCTGAGGTCGGATTTGAACTCAGGTCCTCCTGACTCCAGGGTCGGTGCTCTATCCACTGTGCCACCTAGCCACCCCCAAAAACAAAAATTCTTAAAACAAAATCAAGTGGCAGCTAGATGACACAATGGGTAGAGCACCAGCCCTGGAGTCAGGAGGATCTGAGTTCAAATCTGACCTCAGACACTTAATAATTGCCTAGCTGTGTGACTTTGGGCAAGTCACTTAACCTCATTGCCTTAAATAAGCAAAAACTAAAAAAAAAGGAGAGAATAGAAAAAAGTGAAAGCTCTCTCATCAAAAGCAACTGAACTAGAAAACAGATTGATAGATAATTTAAGAATTATAAGATTAGGGACAACTAGTTGGCGCAGTGATTAGAGCACCTGCCCAGGAGTCCAGAGGACCAAATCTGGCCTTAAAAATTTAATAATTTCCTAACTCTGTGACATTGGGCAAATCACTTAACCTCATTGCCTTGCAAAAACCAAAAAAAAAAAAAAGAATCATAAGATTATCTGATCATATTTCAAGAAATCACCAATAAAAAACTGCCTGGTTTTGCATTCACAATGGGTAGGGAAAGGAGGGAGAGAACCTGAAACTGAAAAATAAAATAAAATTGAATGGGAAAAAAGAAATAAAATTATCTAAATATATTAGAACAATAGGGCAATGAGGAAAAAAAAGTGAGACTCCACCAATTATCTATCAAACATGATAATTTAAAATGAAAAATCCAAGAAATGTCATTGCCAAAATTTAGAATTTTCAAACAGAAGCAAAAACACTGCAAGCATCCAGGAAAAAAATTATTTTTCAAATATCAAGAAAACACAATCTGAATCACATAAGATTAGGAATAGTCACAAGACAGGAATGGAGAACATGCTTAAGGTTTACAAAAGGCAAAAGATCAAGGTTTATCAAAAATTACCAATCATAGGTGAGTTACAATATTGTAAAGGGAAAAATGGATTTTTGATAAAATAGAGGACTTTTAAACATTTCTGACGAAAAAAAACAAGAATTGAAAAGAAATTTTGAAATACAAATATAGGGGATGAGAAAAATAAAAATTAATTACAATTGAACAAGCAGAATGGATCATGTAAGGATAAATTACTTATATTCTAAATAGGAGAAATATTAGAAATGTTCTTTCATGACCATGAAGTCACAAGGAATCATAGAGGTAGTCAATTGAGATAGAAGACCTATAAATAATTTTTTTATGCTTTGAAGATGCTGTAAGAAAAAAAAGGAAATAAGGGGCGGCTAGGTGGTGCAATGGATAAAGCACCAGCCCTGGAGTCAGGAGTACCTGGGTTCAAATCTGGTGTCAGACACTTAATAACTATCTAGCTGTGTGGCCTTGGGCAAGCCACTTAACCCCATTTGCCTTGCAAAAAAAAAAAACTTAAAAAAAAAAGAAAAAAGGAAATAAAGGAAGAGGAAACATTAGGAAAAAAATAGGAGAAAGGATAGGGAATTTTTTTACCACATAATTGAGTTGTGCTAGTAGAACTGCAGACAGACATGGAAGTATTGTGAAAGGCAAGAGAAATGGATTGAATTTCACTTCAATCTTAAGTGATTAAAAAAGGGCAAAATATAAATAAACACACAAAGAATGTGGTATATAATATATACAACTCAAGAAAGATACGAATAAGAACAGGAAGGGAGGGGAAAGGGGAATATAAGAGGGAAGGGAGACTCAAGGAGGAGTTGGTAATAACACAAATCCTAAGCATGGAGAGGGGATAGTGAAGAGAAGATTAAAAAGGAAAAAAAAAGAAAAGTTCATAATTTGAAATGAATGAGAAGCAAAACATATAGAGAAGAAAAAGCCTAAGAGAACAGAATAGAGAGAAATGACAAATTTTAATTTACACAATAGGTTACCAGAATGCATTAGAAAGTAAAATCCAATGATACATTGTTTACAAGAAACACAATTTGAAAAATAAAAAGTCAGAAAAAGTAAAAATTAGAGACTGGAACAAAATCTATTATGCCTAACTGAATACATGCACACACACACACACACACACACACACACACACAATAAAGGTTAGCAATTATGATTTCAGACAAGACAAATGTATAGATTCAATTAAAGGTGATGAAAAGGGAATTTATGTTTTGTTGAGAAGTAAAATAAAAAATGAATTAATTTCAGTACTTAACATATGTATCCAATGGCATATTTTCAAAACACTTAAAGGAAAAACTAAGTGAATTATAAGAAGAAATAGATAGTAAACTACAATACCCATAATAGTCAAGATAAATCTGACCCCAAATATGAGGAAAAACTTAATGATCAGAATAGTATTTTTGAAAAACTATGTGTTATAGGACTCTGGTAATTATTGGATGGAATAGGAAAAAAGTGTATATATATATTATTTGTGCATGGCACCTTTGCAAAAGTTGACCATGTCTTAGAGAATTAAAAATCTCAAAAACAACTGAAGAAAAGCAGAAATGTTATTTATAACTGTTTGTGTATGAGCATTGACATGTATGTCTATTTCATATATATGTATGCATATCTTTTATAGACAATTATGCAATAACATTGTATTAAATAAAAGACCTCTGAAAAAAGTATTGAAAACAACCAGGGCAGATAGGTGATACAGTAGATAGAGTACTGGCCCAGTTGTCAGGAGGACCTGAGTTCAAATTTGACTTCAGGCATGCAATAATTACCTAGCTGTGTGACCTTAGGTGAGTCACTTAAACCCATTACCTTGCAAAAATAAAAAAAAAACTAGAAACCAAACAATTTGTAATCCTAAAAAAAAAATTGGTGGGTCAAAGAAAAATCCTAGAAATGATAGATAATTTCATTAGATGAAAATAGCACAACGAAATAGCATAGCAAAATTTTGGAGATAGATACTCAGATAGCAATACTCAGAAAAATGTTTGTCTTTAAGGTCTTTTGTTAACAATAAAAATAGAAGGAACAGATTGGAAGTTGGAAATGGTATTGAAAATACTTTTAAAAAATTAAAAACCCAATTAAATACCAAAATAGAAATCTTTTAAAATTAAAACCAAAACAGATTTATTAATAAATAAAACCAAAAAATGTTTTTGAGAAAAATAAAATTGGCAAACCATTAGATAATTTGATTAAAAATAAGAATGAGAAAAACCAAATTAGCAGCATCAAAACGAAAAAGAATTCACAACAAATGAAGAAATAAAGGATATTATTAGAAATTACTTTTCCCAATAATATACCAGTAAAAATGACAACTTAAATGAAATAAATCAATACTTACTATAAATATAAAATAGTACAATTAATAGAACAAGAAATGGAGAATTGAATTACTCAGTTTCAGAAGAAGATATTTAATAAAGTATAAACTTAAAAAAAGGACTAGATATTCTACCAAACATTCAAAAATAAGCTGATTCTAATACTATATGAACTATTTGCAAAAATACCAAAAGTAAGATTTCTACCAGCTTTCATTCATGACACAATTTCCTTTCTTGACACATGAACAAGGAAGAGTCAAAACAGAAAAAGAAAACTATAGATCAATATCCCTAATGAAAGCAGATACAAAAATTTTAAATAAGATATTAGCAAAGGCTAATCATTTCACACACATCCCCCAAAGCATAACAAAGATTATACAATGTGGTCAAGTTGAGTTTATACCAGGACTGCAAAAGAAAACAATAAATTTAGTAAACAATATAAATAGAAATTAAATTTAATTAATAAAATTAAATAAATAACAACAAAATTAAAAATCATGGGTTTTTGCATAGATGTAAAAAATTCTTGATAAGCGGTGGCTAGGTGGCGTAGTGGATAAAGCACGGGCCCTGGTATCAGGAGTGCCTGGTTTCAAATCTGGTCTCAGACACTTAGTGATTACCTAGCCGTGTGGCCTTGGGCAAGCCACTTAACCCCATTTGCCTTGCAAAAACTTAAAAAAACAAAAAAAAAACAAAAAAAAACTCTTGATAAAATGCCTCACTTTTTTAGTTTTTAAAAAAATAGAAACTGAGGAATAAATGGAATTTTCCTCAAAATGATAAACAGTATATATCTAAAACTAAAAGCTACCATTATATATAACAGATATAAATGAAAACCTTTTTCAGTGGAATCAGATATTACAGTCACCACTTCTATTTGACACAATAGTAGAAATTCTGTATTTCCATACTTTCAGAAAAAGAAATTGAAAGAATAAGCTTATGCAAAGTAACAAAACATTAATTTATAAAACTAGAAAAAAATAATAAAATTCACATGGAGGCAATAAAGATCAAGAATCTCAAGGAAAATACTGAAAAAAAAATTGAGAATAAAGGGATCCTAGCAGTGCCTTATCTCAAATTATACTACAAGGCAGTAATTATCAAAATAGTTTACCACTGGCTAAAAAATAGATTGACTGATCAATAGAACATATGGAAGCAAATGTATCTTGTACACTAGTATTTGGTAAATAAAATGATCCTACCTAAGGGAAAGGACTCAGAATTTGAGAAAAAAAACTGCTGGTATAATTGGAAGAAATTAGATTTAGACCAACAGCTCACACTCTACATCAAAATAAGAGAGAATACTGGATCGAGGTCAGGAAGACTCATATTTCTGGGTTCAAATCTTTTTTTTTTGGTAAGGCAGTGGGGTTAAGTGACTTGACCAAGGTCACACAGGTAATTATTAAGTGCCTGAGATCACATTTGAACTCAGGTCCTCCTGACTCCAGGGCCTGTACTCTATCCACTACGCCACCTAGCTGCCCCCCACCCCCGTTCAAATCTGACCTCAAATACTTACTAGATGTTTGATCCAGTATCTTTATCAAGAAAGAGTTGGACATGACTCATATCAACTGAACAAATTGTATGTATGTATTATGTATATTACATCAGAAATTATATTTAATGTATGCATATATTTGTACATATATCAAATATAATTAATGAGGGAGTTTGTTTTGCTTAACTCTGTATATTTATTTAGAGGAATTTGCTTTTCCTTTTCTCTCCTTTTTTGTTTTTGTTCCAAGGGGATAAGGGGTTGAAGGGAGAAAAAATAGATTGTTGTTAATTAATTTTTTTTTTAGGTTTTTGCAAGGCAAATGGGGTTAAGTGGCTTGCCCAAGGCCACACGGCTAGGTAATCATTAAGTGTCTGAGACCAGATTTGAACCCAGGCACTCCTGATACCAGGGCCCGTGCTTTATCCACTACGCCACCTAGCCACCCCTGTTAATTAGATTTTTAAAAAAAGTTATTGGAGTGAAGTACAGACATAAAATGTTGCATTCATTTTCTTTTTTCTTTTCTATTTAAAAAAAATTATTTTATTTTTTCCAATTACAGGTAAAGATAACTTTCAACATTGATTTTTTGTAAGATTTTTGAGTTCTACATTTTTCTGTCTCCCTTTCATCCCCCCTTCCCATAACAGCAAGTATTTTGATATAGTTTCTTTATGTACAATCATGTGTAACATATTTCCATATTAGTCATGTTGTGGAACAAGATTCAGAACAAAAGGGGGAAAGAACCATAAGTATTCAGACATCATAGTTTTTTCTCTGGATGTGGATGATATTTTTTATCCCAATTGTTGTATTGCTGAGAGGAACTGCATTCATCAAAGTTGATCATCACATAATGTTGTTATTTATGTCAGTTGTTCTGGTCCTGCTCATTTTGTTCAGCATTAGTTCATCTAAGTCTTTCTAGGTTTTTCTGAACTTTACCTGCTCATGATTTCTTGTTGATGATGATGATGATGATGATGATGATGATGATGACGGTTTGTCTTTTGTTCTTGAAGAAGACCACGTCTTCAGTGAGGTGATGCCATGACCAGAACGTGAATTGGATTTGAGTGAGGAGAGGCCAGATGTGAATCAAGATGACTGGAAATTATGCTGGAGGCGAAACAACCAGGGTTAAGGAACTTGTCCAAGGTCACTTTGCTAGTGAGTATCAAGTGTCTAGGACTGGATTTGAACTCCTCTCCTCCTGACTCCAAGGTCAGTGCTCTATCTACTGCGCCACCTAGCTGCGCCTCATGATTTCTAACAGAACAATAGTATTCCATCACATTGATATACCATTTTTTGTTCAGTCATTTCCCAGTTGATGGAGATTCCCACAATTTCCAAATCTTTGCTACTACAAAAAAGAGCTACTTTAAAATTGTTTGTATATGAGGGTCTTTCCCCTTTTTTATGATATCTTTGGGATATAGAACTAGTATTGGTATTGTTGGATCAAAGGCTATGCATGGTTTTATTGCCTTTTGAGCATTGTTTGAAATTGCTCTAAGGAATGGTTGGATTAGTTCACAAATCCATCAACAGTGTATTAATGCAATATGGTGGTGCAGTGTGGATAAAGCACTGACTTGGAATCAGGAGGACAGGAGTCCAAATCCAGTCTCTGATACTTACTAGCTCTGTGACCTTGGTCAACTCACTTAACCCTGGTTGCCCAGGATCCAGGGCCATCTCCAGTTGTCTTGATTCATATCTGGCCACTGGATCCAGATGGCTCTGGAGGAGAAAGTGAGGCTGGTGACTTAGCACAGCCGCCTCTCATTCAAATCTAATTCATGTGCTTATCAGGACATACTCTCTCATGTGCTTATCAGGACATACTCTCCCTGATAACAAGGTCTTCTTCGAAAATGAAGGACAAATATTATTACCAACTCAGTATTCCAGTTTTCCCACATCCCCTCCAACCTTTATCATTTTCCTTTTTTGTCATATTAAACAATCTGGTCTGGGTGAAGTAGGACCTCAGAGTTATTTAATTTGCATTTCTCCAATCAATAATGATTTAGAGTACCTTTTCATAGGATAGATCATATGAAGGATCATGTAGATCCTTTAATTTCATCATCTGAAAACTTCCTGTTCATCTCCTTTGGCAATTTATCAATTGAGGAAAACTTATATTCTTTTTTAAGGTTTTTTGCAAGGCAAATGGGGTTAAGTGGCTTGCCCAAGGCCATACACCTAGGTAATTATTAAGTATCTGAGGCCAGATTTGAACTCAGGTACTCCTGACTCCAGGGCCGGTGCTCTATCCACTGTGCCACCTAGCTGCCCCGAAAACTTATATTCTCATAAATTTGACTCAGTTCTCTTTATATTTTAGCAATGAGTCCTCTATCAGAAACTCTTTCTGCATTCCTTCTAATCTTTGTTGCATTGGCTTTATTTGTACAAAAACTTTAAATTTAATGTAATTGAAATTATCCATTTTGCAATTAGTTAACTTTCTCTATCTCTTCTTTGGTCATAAACTTCTCCCCTCTTCATGGATCTGACATATCTGTCAGATTATTCCTTGTTCTCCTAATTGCTTTATGGTATCACCTGTTTTATGTCTAAGTCCTGTACCTTAATAGGGTGTGAAATGTTGTTTGCACTTTCAAATGAAATGACCTAGGGACCCAGGGAGTTGTTGGAGCTGTTGTTTTTTAATTGCTCCCAGTCCTCCTCTTCCTAACCCCTTTTGTTGGGCTTTTGACAAAGATGAAGCAAACATGGTTAAGTGACTTACCTGGGTCACACAGCTAGTAGGTGAATGATTCCAGTTTTCAATTCAGGAAGATGAGTATGTATGGACATTCTGTACCAGTTCCAATCTCTTAAGCCCTTGGTAAAGAGGAGGCTCTTTAATTATCCATGGAATAGAAGTTGGAGAGGAGGGGGATGGGATAGGAATGATTCTATAGATATTTGTGAACCAGAGATTTTTCCTTCTCATCTGATTTATTCTTTCTTGACTGGTGACATACTGAAGAAAGAAAAGAAACAAAGCTGTAAAGAGGGGAAGCTCAGGACATTCCCACTCTCAGGTAGACACATGACCTGTGTTTTGTGATATATGTTTGTTCTTATATTTTAGATGAAGGAGATTCCAGGGTATGTTTCAAAATGTTAAGAGAATGAGTCAACAAAAGCAGCAAAAGGTCCAGGAGTAGGGTCTGTATCAGTTTTTGCGGTCAAGGCTCCAAGAAAAGAGGGATTTTCAGGATCTAACCCAATATGATATGAGAATAAGGCCTCACCAAGCAGCTCTAAAGGTTTTAAAACTCAGTTTCAAATGTAGAAACTAAATTAAATCTGAACCTATTCTTCCCAGGGAACAAGTGCACCTCTGAAGTATAAGAATGGGAAATGCATTTACTGAACTACTTGTGATATTTTTAAAGTAAAAATCCCTTCCTGAAAGCTCACTGATATAAAGAGGTTAGATTGAACTGGGGAGATAACCACTGATAATTTGAAAGTAACAGTAGGGACAGCTAGGTGATTCAGTGGGATCAGGAGGACCTGAGTTCAAATACAGCCTCAGACACTTGATAATTATTAGCTGCGTGACCTTGAGTCATTTAACCCCATTGCTTTGCAAAAAAAAAAAAAAAAAAGCAACTGTAAAATTCCCAGGATAAGAATTTGAGTCTCAAACATGAAAAAGAGATCCTCCCAGGGCAGCTAGGTGGCGTAGTGGATAAAGCACGGGCCCTGGAGTCAGGAGTCCCTGAGTTCAGGTCTGGTCTCAGACACTTAATAATTACGTAGCTGTGTGGCCTTGGGCAAGCCACTTAAGCCCCTTTGCCTTGCAAAAAAAAAAGAGAGATCCTCCCAACCCATGGGGGTATCCTGTGGGTGTACTCACTTAGGGAGAGAGAAGCAAAGTGGTCACTACAAATTGTCAAAGGCTTTATATAAGTTTTCAACTTATTTCTGAAACAAATGATTGGAAATTCCCCCTATTTCATAAGCTCCCTGTAGATCAAATTAGGCAACAATAGACTAGACCCAATCAAGGCATGTTACCAATTAGCATTTGAAAAGGTATTTAGAGACAACTCTCTTAAAAGTAAAAAAAAAAAAAAAAAAATCATGTCTCAGTCTACAATGCCATCAGTAGATCCCTGAAATCCAGAAATACACACACACACACACACACACACACACACACACACACAACAAACAAATATATATATGTATATATATATGTATATATGAAATTTTAGAAATGTTTTGTTTAGTTTGAGTTTTACAATCTTCCCCCAATCTCGATTCCCTCCCCGCCACTCCCCACAGAAGGTAGTTTGCTAGTCTTTACATCAATCCCATAGTATGGATTGATTTAAGTAGAATTTGATGAGAGAGAAATCATATCCTTAAGGATGAAACATGAAGTATGAGATATAGCAGAATTACATAATAAGACAACATTTTTTAAAAATTAAAGGTAATAATACTTGGTCTTTGTTCAAACTCCACAATTTTTCTCAAGATACAGATGGCATTCTCCATCACAGACACCCCAAAATTGTCCCTAACTGTTGCTCTGTTGGTATGAGCAAGTCCATCAAGGTTGTTGTTGTTAGGGTGTACAGTGTTCTTCTGGTTCTGCTCATCTTGCTCAGCATCAGTTCATGCAAATCCTTCAAGGCTTCTCTGTATTCCCATCCCTCCTGGGTTCTAATAGAACAATAGTGTTCCATCACATACATATGCCACAGTTTGTTAAGCCATTCCCTAATTGAAGGACATTTACTTAATTTCCAGTTCTTTGTCACCACAAACGGGGCTGCTATGAATATTTTTGTACAAGTGATATTTTTACCCTTTTTCATAATCTCTTCAGGGTATAGACCCAGTAGTAGTATTGCTGCATCAAAGGGTATGCACATTTTTGTTACCCTTTGGGCATAATTCCAAATTGCTCTCCAGAAAGATTGGATGAATTCACAGCTCCCCCAACAGTGTAATAGTGTCCCAAATTTCCTATATCCCTTCCAACATTGATCATTGTCCTTTCTGGTCATATTAGCCAGTCTGAGAGATGTGAGGTGTTACCTCAGAGATGTGTTAATTTGCATTTCTCTAATAATTAGTGATTTAGAGCAATTTTTCATGAGTATGGATTGCTTTGATTTCCTCATCTGTAAATTGCCTTTGCATATCCTTTGACCATTTGTCTATTGGAGAATGGCTTGTTGTTTTTTTTTAAATTGACTCCATTCTTTGTATATTTTAGAGATGAATCCTTTGTCAAAAACACTAGTCATAAAAATTGTTTTCCAATTTACCACATTTCTTTTGATTTTGGTTACAGTGGTTTTGTCTGTGCAAAAGCTTTTAAATGTAATGTACTCAAAATAATCTAGTTTGTTTTCAATGATGATCTCCATCTCCTCCTTGATCATAAACTGCTTCCCTTTACATAGATCTGACAGCTAAACTACTCCTTGATCTTCTAGTTTGCTTATAATATTGTTTTTTATGTCTAAATCCTGTATCCATTTTGATCTTATTTTAGTATAGGGTGTGAGGTGTTGGTCTAATCCAAGTTTCTTCCATACTAACTTCCACTTTTCCCAAGTTTTTATTGAAGAGCTTTTATCCCGATAGCTGGACTCTTTGGGTTTATCAAACAGAAGATTACTATAATCATTTCCTGCTACTGCACCTAGTCTATTCCACTGATCCACCACTCTATTTCTTAGTCAATACCAGACAGTTTTGATGATTGATGTTTTATAATATAATTTTAGATCTGGTAGGGCTAAGCCACCTTCTTTTGCACTTTTTTTCATTAAATCCCTGGAGATTTTTGACTTTTTATTTCTCCATATGAATTTGCTTACAATTTTTTCTAACTTATTGAAGTATTTTTTTAGAATTTTGATTGGTAGGGCACTAAACAAGTAGTTTAATTTTGGCAGAATTGTCATTTTTATTATATATTGGCTCGGACTATCCATGAACAGTTGATATTTGCCCAGTTATTTACGTCTGATTTTATTTGTGTGAGAAGTGTTTTGTAATTGTTTTCAAAAAAGTTTCTGAGTCTGCCTTGACAGGTAGACTCCCAGGTATTTTATATTTTCTGAGGTTACTTTGAATGGGATTTATCTTTCTAGTTCTTTCTGCTGCATCTTGCTAGTCATACATAGAAATGTTGAGGATTTATGAGAGTTTATTTTATATCCTGCAACTTTGCTAAAGTTGCAAATTATTTCTAGTAGTTTTTCAGATGATTTTTTGGGATTCTCTAGGTATGTCATCCTATCATCTGCAAAGAATGAGAGTTTTGCTTCTTTCTTCTCTATTCTAATTCCTTCAATTTCTTTTTCTTCTCTTATTGCTGAAGTTAACAATTCTAATATGATATTGAATAATAGTGGTGATAATAGGCACCCTTGTTTCACCCCTGATATTACTGGGAATGTCTCTAGCCCAGCCCTATTGCATATAATGCTTGTTGATGGTGTCAGATAGATACTCCTTATTATTCTGAGGAGCAATCCATTTATTCCTACACTCTCTAGTGTTCATTGTAGGAATGGGTGCTGTATTTTGTGAAAAGTTTTTTCAGCATATATTGATATATGATTTCTGATAGGTTTGTTATTTATATAATTAATTATACTGACAGTTTAATATTGAACCAACCCTGCATTCCGGGGATAAATCCTACTTGGTCATAATGTATTATCCTAGTTATAACTTGTAGTCGTTTTGCTAAGATTTTATTTAAGCTTTTTTGCTTCTATATTCATCAGGGAGATAGGTCTATAATTTTCTTTCTCTGTTTTAACTCTTCCTGGTTTGGACATCAGCACCATATTGGTGTCAGAGAAAGAGTTAGGAAAAGTTCTGTCTTCACCTATTTTTCCAGATAGTTTATATAGAATTGGAACCAGTTGTTCCTTAAATGTTTGATAGAATTCACTTATGAATCCATCTGGCCCTGGAGATTTTTTCTTAGGGAGTTCAATAATGGCTTGTTGAATTTCTCTTTCTGAGATAGGGTTATTTAGATATTTAATTTCCTTTTCATTTAACCTAGGCAGCTTATATTTTTACAATTATTCCTCCATTTCATTTAGATTATCCAATTTATTGACAGAGATTTGGGCAAAATAATTATGAATTATTACTTTAATTTCCTCCTCATTGGTGGTGAGTTCACCTTTTTCATTTATGATACTAGCAATTTTATTTTCTTCTTTATTTCTTTTAATCAAACTGACCAGAGATTTATCAATTTTATTGTTTTTTTTTCATAAAACCAGCTCTTGGTTTTATAAGTTCAATAGTTTCCTTGCTTTCAATTTTATTAATTTCTCCTTTATTTTTTAGAATTTCTAATTTGATATTTAACTGGGCATTTTTAATTTGTTCTTTTTCGAATTTTTTTTAGTTGCATATTTAATTCATTGATTTCCTCTTTCTGCAAATTATTCATATAAGCATTTAAAGATGTAATATATCCCCAACAGTGGCCTTGAGTATATCCCATAGGTTTTGGTATGTTGTTTCATTATGGTCATTATCTAGGATAAACTAATTAATTCTTTCTATAATTTGTTGTTTGATCCACTCATTCTTTAAAATGAGGTTATTTAGTTTCCAATTAGTTTTGGGTCTATATCTCCCTGGCTCAATATTACATATGATTTTTATTGCATTATGATCTGAGAAAGATGTATTCACTACTTCTGCCTTTCTGCAATTGAGCATTGGATTTTTACGCCCTAGTACATGGTCAATTTTTGTGTAAGTGCCATGTGCTGCAGAAAAAAAGGTATATTCCTTTCTATCCCCATTCAATTTCCTCCATAGGTCTATCATATCTAGGTTTTCTAACAATCTATTTACCTCCTTAACTTCTTTCTTGTATAATTTATAGTTATATTTATCTAAATCTGAGAGTGGGAGGTTGAGGCTCCCACCTGCAGAGTTTTGCTGTCTATATCTTCCTGTAACTCCTTCAACTTCTCCTCTAAGAATTTGGATGCTATACATTGGGTGCATACATATTTAGTATTGAAATTATTGTCTATGGTACCTTTCAGGAGGTTATAGTTTCCTTCCTTATCTCTTTTAACGATATCTATTTTTTGCAGCTGCTTTGTCTGAGATAATGATTGCTACCCCTTCTTTTTTCACTTCAGCTGAAACAAAATATATTTTTTTCTTGTAAGCAGCATATTGTAGGATTCTGGTTTTTAATTAACTCTGCTATTCACTTACATTTTAAGGGAGAGTTCATCCCATTCACATTCAAAGTTATAATTACTAACTCTTTATTGCCTTCCATGTTATCTTCCCTCTGTTTGTATTTTCTCTCTTTTTTCTCTTTATTCATATTTTGTTTCTGAATACCACCACCTTCAGTGTGGTGGTATATATCCAACCCCCATCCCCTTTTTTACCCCTTTCCTTTTGCCCCTTCTTCTTCCCCTTCCTTCTGTTGATTTCCCCTTTCCTTTCCCTCCCCTTTCCCCCTTTTAACCCTTTAAAGGTAAGATAAATTGCTTAACTTAACTGAGTGTGTGTATGTTAACTTAAAGCCAATCTGATGAGAGTAAGATTTAGGCAGTTCCACCTCCTCCCTTCTTCCCCTCTATTGCAATAAGTCCTTTGTACCTCTTAAGGTAATGAGATTTACCCCATTCAGTCTCCTCCATCCTCCCATCTCTTTACTGTCCCCCTTTTTAAGGATGTATTGTTTTTAAATCATTTTATCTGAGTCACAGAAAGGTCTTGAGCATCCATCATTTCTGGCTATTCTCTCTACTAGAATTACAAATTTTGAGAGTTATTAGAGTCTTTCTCCCAGGTAAGGATATTTCCAGTTTCATCTTATTGGGTAACAGTTTTTCAAATAAGTCATGCATATCCATCTCTTCTGGCTAATTAAATTTTCTCTAATAGAGTTACAATTCTTGAGAGTTGTTAAAGTCTTTCTTCCAGGTAGGAATATTATCAGTTTCATCTTATTTGATAACAGTTTTTTCCCTTCCCCTCCTTTTTAAAATTTTACCTTTCCATGTGTCTCTTGAGTCTCCTGTTTGAAGTCCAAATTTTCTATTAAGCTCTGGTCTTTTCATCAGGAAAAGTTGGAAGTCTCCTATATCATTAAATGGCTATCTTTTACCCTGGAAAAGAAAGCTCAGTTTTGCCGGATAGTGGATTCTTGGTTGCATTCTAAACTCCCTTGTTTTTTGGAATATTGCATTACAGGCCCTTCGATTTCTTAATGTTGATGCTTCCAGGTCCTGTGTAACCCTTACTGTGGCTCCTTGGTATTTAAATTGTTTCTTTCTGGCTGCTTGCAGGATTTTCTCTTTTATCTGATAGTTCTGGAATTTGACTACAATTTTCCTTGGTGTTTCCATGTTGGGATCCCTTTCCAGAGGGGATTGATGTATTTTTTTCAATAACTATTTTTTCCTCTGGTTCTATGATATCAGGGCAGTTTTCCAGGTTTTTGCAAGGCAAATGGGGTTAAGTGGTTTGACCAAAGTCACACAGCTAGGTAATTATTAAGTGTCTGAGACCAGATTTGAACTCAGGTACTCCTGACTCCAGGGCCAGTGCTCTTTCCACTGTGCCACCTAGTCGCCTTCTGTAATATATATTTTTTAAGAAAGATTTCATTTATTTTGAGTTTTACAATTTTCCCCCCATTCTTGCTTCTCTCCCCCCACCCCCCACAGAAGACATTCTGTTTGTCTTTACATTGTTTTCATGTTATACATTGATCTCAGTTGAATGTGATGACAGAGAAAGCATATCCCTAAGGAAGAAAAATAAAGTATGAAACAGCAAAATTACATAATAAGATAACAGTTTTTTGTTTTTCTGATTTGAAGGTAATAGTCTTTGTTCAAAGTCCATAATTCTTTCTCTGGATGCAAATGGATTCCATTGGATGGAAGGCAGAAGTAGTGAATACATCTTTCTCAGATCATAATGCAATAAAAATCATAGGTAATATTGAGCCAGGGAGATATAGACTCAAAACTAATTGGAAACTAAATAACCTCATTTTAAAGAATGAGTGGATCAAGGATGGATATCCATTGCAGATAGCCCAGTATTGTCTCTGGTTGTTGCACTAGTGGAATGAGCAAGTCCATCAAGGTTGTAAATCCTGTAATATTGAGTCAGGCTTTTTTTCCCTTTTCAATGTTTTCAGGAAGACCAGTAATTTTTAGGTTATATTTTCTCAATCTATTCTCAAGCCCAGTGGTTTTACTGACAAAGTATTTAACATTTTCTTCTATTTTTTCAATTTTTTGTTTTTGTTTAACAAATTCTTGTTGTCTCATGAAGTCATTAGTTTCCATAGACTCTATTCTTTTTTTTAGGGAAGGATTTTCTTCATTTACCTTTTGCAACTCCTTTTCCAATTGATCAATTCTATTTTTGAAAGAGTTTTCCCTTTGATCATTTGAGCTTTTGAGAGTATTATTTTCTTTTTGGATTTGTCCAATTATATTTTCCAAGGATTTGGTTCCTTGTTGCAAGGTGTTAATTTTCTCTTGGGTTTCATTTTCCTAATTTTTCAATTTATTTTTAAACTCCTTTATGATTTCTTCAAGTAAATCTTTCTGTGCTAGAGACATATTCTCCTCAGGGGTTCTACATCTCTCTGAATTAGGGTCTTTTCCTTCTAGGAATTTTTCTATGGTCCCCCCTTTGTGCTGGCCTTTCTTCATTTTCCTAAGATTTTGTGTTGAGGAAGGGCTGGTTCACAGAAATTTGGTATTGAGATCCCTAGAGGCTTTACTCAATGAGTGAGGTATCTCCAGATGGCCCATAGCAGGTGCTGAAGGCTCTGCTCACTGAGTAGCTAGTAGGAGATATTGGAGGCTTTTTCTCACTGCATGCAATATCTCCTCCTGGCCAGTAAGGGGTGATAGAGGCTACAGTCTACCCTCCAACCCTTCCTATAAGTCCCAGACTGTTAGCCCCACAGCCTCCCCTCCACACTCTGGTTGTTTCTCAGAGTGAAGTGGTTCCCACAGAGAAGGCCCCGGGGGTTGATCCTAGATTAATCGGTCTCTTGTCCCTCCCCCACTGGCTGTGGGTGCTCTGCACTCCCCACATCCCCAATCCCCGAAAACAGACCTTGAGGTACCTGTTGTTTTTCTAGCTTCTTTTTCCGGGTTTTGTCCATAGAACTTCCATTAAGAGGTTTGTTTCATATTATTTATGAGGGAAGATCAGAAGACCTTAGCACAGGACCTGGCTTCTCTCCACCATCTTGGCCGGAAGTCCTGGAAACATATTTTGGGCTTGGGTCTTTACCCTTTCACTGGAATGCCTTCCTGCTCTTCTTGGTTTCCCTCCATCTCTTCCTTGATCCAGCTCCATCCTATGCTGGCAATGTGTACTCTTCTGTGGTTGGAGGAGCTGGTGATAACATTTAAATCAAAAATGAACTTCACTTATAGCAAGAAATTCTGACTCCAGGTTAGGCTTTCCACAAGGCTAGATGGAGGTCATGACTTAGCAAACTCTTAGTAAAAGTGCTTTTATTTAATTTGATTTTCACTCATCCTTAAAGCCAAAACTTCCCTGCATTGGGGAGAAAATTCCAATACTTTCCACAAAATATTCGTAGCATCTCCTCCAGGAATTCTTTCCAAGTCTTACTTGAAATGATGGGCCAGATTCCCTATAGAATTGTTGATCACACTATTAGGATTCTAGGATTAAACCAGAGGATCTGGGTTATAATTGATTATAAGCTCCCATTGGTGCACTTCCCACTTAAGCAAATGCACTTATTAAATTGGTATAAGAAGAAGTTACAAAAATCAATCTCTCCTTAAAAGTCTAGGGCACGGGGGCAACTAGGTGGTACAGTGGATAGAACACCAGCCCTGGAGTCAGGAGTACCTGAGTCCAAATCCAGACTCAGACACTTAATAATTACCTAGTTGTGTGGCCTTGAGCAAGCCATTTAACCCAATGCCTTGCAAAAACAAATTTAAAAAGAGTCTAGGGCATAATCATCCATAAATATACCTCGAGTGATTCTCGAGTTGGGAACAAACATAAAGTGCTCTGGTCTTCTTTGATTATATTATTTGGGGTGGGAAGAAATCCCATCTTTACCTACAGGTTAAATACAAAATAAATACAAGATAGGGAAGAAAGGAGGCAGCTAGGAGGTACAATGGATAGAGCAACAGCCCAGGAATCCAGGAGTACCTGAGTTTCAATCCGACCTCAGACACTTAATAATTGCCTAGCTGTGTGGTGTTGGGCAAGTCACTTAACCCCATTGCCTTAAGTAAATTAAAAAAAAACAATATAAGGAAGAAAGGCATGAGCAGTGATGAAAAAGCAGAAACAGAAAATCCTCCCTGCCTCTTCTAGAGCCACACAAAATAAGTCAATTTTATGCAACACTATGCAACATACATTTATTAAACACTGTCCTGTATACTGGAGGATCCCAAAAGTTTTGATGAGATATGAAATCTGTCCAAAATGAGGTTTTGATCTGGTGGCAACAATCTATTCAATACACAGATAATGATCATCTCAAACAGCATAATACTGTCAAGCTTCTGATGCCTCCCTCCCTTCTCAAGCTACTTTGTTTTTATTTTGTACATCTAGAATAGAAGAAACTTCTAATGCCCGAGAGTAGTTCCTAGTGCCAGTTCCATTCTGCATTTCATTGAAGGTCTCTTCTATTCTGGATCCTTAAATGTAATCCAGACTGGGCTTAAGCCCTGTGAGAGTCTGGACTTAAATGAAAGAAGGTAGGTTCATATTCTTCATTTCATCACACCTCCATCCTAGTTCTCAAGGGAAGAATTACTTATAGCTTAGGTTTTGGGTTATGTCTAAAGGGCCCCCCTTCCATTGTGGGAGTGAAAAAGTGTGGGGGTCCAGTCTCCACGGGGTCCTTGAAACCTGACAGGAGGGATAGAGTTGGCGAAATGAGTTGAGTCAACAAGTGGGTATAGGCAGGAGCAGGTTGACTGACTGTCAGCTGCTTAGATTTATTTTTATAGTCTCAAAATCATATGAAACAAGTAAACTAAAATCATTTACTTGGTTACAAAAGTATACAATTTTCATCATTAATCATACAGTTCATATGGTTACAAGTTTGATCATGTAGTGGTTACAAGTGTGATTATCAATCATGTAGTTAATTTTCTTGTCCCTGCTCAGACCGTGATGACCTCAACCTGCCTGTTGCCTAGTTTGTTGCTGCATAGTAAAGTTATTGATTAAACAGAACTTTCCTTATAATAATCTTTGATATAATTATTTGTTTAATGGAATACTTCTATGCTTTTGTACCGCATATGTAATGTTTTTCGATATGCTCCCTTGACAACCTATAGTGAGGGTAGCTATGTTTGTCCATCTGTCTGTTGACTCCTTCAATAACTAATTTTCCTTTCAGCCCTTGGTAGATGCTACAGTTTCTATGACTTTTTATTCTTTGCCAATAAACTAAGGCTGTTAGAGTTCACATATTGGTTACCTATACTAACTTTTCTCTCGCCATCTTTATCATATATTCCTGTGTATGATAAGGGGAGCAAAACTTAATTTCCCTGGAATTCTATCTGACCCATCTTGTATCTGGTTTCCCTGTATATATTCTGACATCTCCCTGGAATGCCCAGTGCTGTATCTTCCAAAGATTTCATAATGTTGAAGCCTTTTGTATGTCTCAGGGAGAGGCAGTCCTGTTAAATTTGGACAGAGTTCACAATCTGTTTTATTCAAGGAATTTCTCTGAATTCCTTCCTTTATAGTCATTCCACTATTGGAATGAGTAAGTTTTGCATTCAATAATAGACCTATAAATATGGGTATACATGGAATCCCTATATATATTGAAGAAGGAAATGTTGTTCCATCAGGCAGTGTGACTGCCTTGAGTCTTCTTGCCGTGACTGTGTCAAACAGCTTAGAGACCCTGGCTTCCAATGAAAAAGTACTCAATGAACAATAAAATTAGGTATTTATTTTGTATTCATAAAAGAAGTGTTTAACCCAAAAGGCTCTCATAAGCTCCACTTAACAGAAAGAATTTAAATAGGATTCAACATAATTTATAACTGCTATTTATCATAAATCCTCCTTAACAAAACCTAAAACCATCTAAACATGAAGCCAGTGATATGTTTTAGATAAATCTAAATTTATGAGTATGTTAAAAATTTTAAATATAAATACACATGTATATATAATATAAAATTATGACATATAGTAAATACAAAATTTATGAAATATAAAATTAGTTTTTATATATAACATTTTATATTCACCTCATACCTGTATTGTCTCCCTCAAAGTCCATTTCATCTAGTAAGCCAGGACAATGAATAGGCTTATTCTCATACTAATAGTTCTCTTTTACTATAGTAACAGAATAGATGGTGCAGTAGATAGAGTTCTTGCCTGAAGTCAGGAAGACCTGAGTTTAAATCCAGCTTCAGACCCTTACTAATTGTGTGACCTTAGGCAAGTCACTTAACTCTGATTGCCTTGCCCATCCAGGGCTATCTTCATATTCTGATTCATATCTGGCTACTGGATACAAATGACTTCAGAGGAGAAAGTGAGGCTGGTGACAGCACAGCCCTTCAACTCCAATTCATATACATGTCAATGGTTTTCTTCAAGAAGGAAGGACAAACATCATCAACAGAGTAGTTGTTGATAACTCCTAAAATGCCACAAGCACCAATTTAGGATTTAAGATCATTGAATCTCTTAAATTCACAAGATTACCTCCAAACCTGAACACATCCACCTCAGCATCAATCAGTAAATAAATGAAGGCAATTTAAGAGCATAGTTAAAAGAACAAAGAAAACTTCAGACATGTAAACTGAGAGTGGTCACCTAGGACATGGAGCATAATCACCTGGAAGCAGAGAAGAAAAGTAGCTAAGAACTCAAGAAAGAGTAATTGAGCAACTGAGGTGAACAACAGGGAGAAGAAAGAACTTCCAGGTCTTACAATATCAGAGTTGTAGGTTAACTTGGTCAAGTGTGTCTCCCACTACCACTGTATTCTAAATTCGTCACTCTTCTCACAAACACTCTGCATATTTATGGGAGGGAGCACCCCAACTACATTGACAATAATGCTTTATAATGACTATTTTCACTATACCATCTTAATAAATGCCTTTCTTCAGTTGATTTTTTTATTAAAGATATTATGTGAGTTTTACAATTTTCCCCCCCCAGTCTTACTTCCCTCCCCCCATCCCACCCCCCCATGGAAAGCACTCTGTCAGTCTTTACTTTGTTTCCATGTTGTACATTGATCCAAATTGAGTGTGATGAGAGAGAAATCATATCCTTAAGGAAGAGACAAGAAGTATAAATGCCTTTCTTAAAAGGTGATTGGTGAGATGAGCAGAACCAGAAAAACATTGTCCACCTTAACAGCAACATGGGAGTGATGATCAACCTTGATGGACTTGCTCCTTCCATCAGTGCAACAATCAGGGATAATTTTGGGGTATCTGCAATGGAGATTACCCTCTGTATCCAGAGAAAGAATTGTGGAGTTTGAACAAAGACCAAAGACTATTACCTTCAAATTAAAAAAAAAATCATTATCCTAGTATTTAAAAAAATAAAATTCAACAACTGTATCTTAAAAAAAAAGTTGATTGGGTCAACTAGCTGATTGCTGAAAGGAAAAATCCCACAGGGGGATCATGAATACAAAAGAAAATGAGCCCATATCATATGGTATCTTTTGGACTTCTCAAAAGAGATATCCATGGGGCAGCTAGGTGGCACAGTGGATAAAGCACCGGCCCTGGAGTCAGAGGAGGACCTGGGTTCAAATCCGGTCTCAGACACTTAATAATTACCTAGCTGTGTGGCCTTGGGCAAGCCACTTAACCCCATTGCCTTGCAAAAAATAAATAAATAAATAAAAGGGATATCCATTAGAAATAGTTGAGTCAACATGCAGGTGATAATACTAAGTTGGGGAGTAACCCAGAAGGGGTGCCATGCTGATTACAATTATTAAAAGATATTTCTGGGGTGGCTAGGTGGCACAGTGGATAGAGCACTGGCCCTGGAGTCAGGAGGACCTGGGTTCAAATGCGGTCTCAGACATTTAATAATTACCTAGCTGTGTGGCCTTGGGCAAGCCATTTAACCCCATTGTCTTGCAAAAACTAAAAAAAAAATTCTAATTACAGCAAGTAATATTGACTACAATTCAACAAATCTTTGTTAAATACACATTTTATAGATACATGCTACTCTCTGGAAATAAAAGACAAAAAAATAGTAATTCTTTCTTCAGAAAGTTTAACTGCTTCTGGGAAGCTAGAACAATATTCAAGAATAAGTAAATCAGTTAGTCAATAAATACTTATCAAATACTAATTATACGGCAGGCCCTTTACTAAGTAGAAATGATACCTAAAAAAGGAAAAAAAACAGTCCTTACCCTCCCTCCAGGAGTCCACCTTCCAATGTGAGAGATAATAACTTGCAAATATTATGTTCATATAAGGTAAATATAGGGTAGATAGGGATAGATGGAAGTTATTCTCAAAAAAGGAAGGCTCTGGCTCTCTGAGGAGACTGGTAGAATTTGAATTGAGACTTGAAGGAATCTAGGGAAAAGATGAGATGGAATCTCTGTATGAAGAATAGTAAAGAGACCAGTGTAATTGAATTGTGAGTATGTGAAAGGGAGCAAAATATAAGATGACTGAAAAGTAGGAAGTGACCAAGAGTTTTAGACACCAAAAGGAAGACTTGATATTTCATCTTGGAGGAAATAGAGAGCCCCTGGAGTTTATTCAGTATGAGGATGACGTGGACAAGTCTTGTACTTTAGGAAGATCACTTTGGCAGCTAAGAGGAGGCTAGATGGAATAGGGAGAGAGTTGAGGTAGAGAGCCCAATTATACAGCAATACATATTCCAGATGAGAGGGGATAAGAGTCTACAGTAGGGGGATTGCCAAATGATTGGAGAAAAGGAACATAGATGAGAAATTTTTGTGAAGATTTTTGAAAAAATAAAGATTGAGCAACAGATCCTGATAGCAGGAGGCATCAAGGAAGGTTTGTGAACCTTGCGGTGGAAAAAGGATGGATGGTGGTGCCTTTGACAGAAATAGAGAAGTTGGGAAGAAGGATGTGTTTGGAGGGAAAAGTTAATGAGTTTTATTTTGAATATATATTGAATTTGAGATGTCTATTGGATATCCCTTTTGAGATTCCCAAAGGCTCTCTGTAATGTGGGAGCACAAAAGACATACCTTACAGAAATTGCCTAGGAAATCTAGGTGAGGAGGGAGTGCATTTTTAGACTTGGGAAACCACATTGCAAGGGTTGCACAAACAACCAAAAAAATATATATATCCCTTTTGTAGAATAGTAATATGTGGAACTCTTACATGGCTATAGCTCTGCAGCAAGTCTCTCTGATCAGATGGTAAACAAACAAGAAATGGACATGAAGTCATCAATTATCTGGACATGCTCTGAGTAAGAGACTAGAAAGGCTGTTGCTCTTCCTTCAGTGATTTCTAGCTTCCATTTGATAGTACCAGAGGTCTTGCAATATTCTTGAAACAGAACTCTGGAAAATCAGATTTTGATAATATTCAATTGACTATGCCTTAATGTCAAATCACTCTGACCTCTCACTGATTTGCCAATTATAAGTCCTAACTCAAGTCTCACTTAATCATTACCTGGTGAGGTGGCTAGGTGGTACAATGGATAGAGCACAGACCCTGGAGTCCAGGAGTACCTGAGTTCAAATCCGACCTCAGACACTTAAATAATTACCTAGCTGTGTGGCTTTGGGCAAGCCCCTTAACCCCATTTGTCTTATTAAAAAAAAAAACCTTAAAAAAATCATTATTTGGTTTTGGTGGTTGAGAGTGACTGCAAATAACAATTGTTTGTGTTTCTAGCCAGAAAGACTGTTTTCCCCTCCCAGATTTTTCTTTTTGAGGAGTCAAATTAGATTATCTTTTGCCTTGTTTCTTACTAGCCTTAAATCACCAGATCACAAAACAGACATTGCCTCAGACAAATAGACCTGAGAAAGACCTTTGCTTAAATAAAGCTGGGATCTCCCAAAGCACCCAGGGCCGTGTCCAGTCACCCTGACCTCTGTCTTGCCACTGGACTCAGTTAACTCTGTAGGAGAGTGAGGTTGGTGACCTTGCACAGGTGATATCAGTCAAGACATCACCCTCCTGGTGTCATTGGTCTACTTCTAGAATGAAGGACCAACAACAACATCAGAGACCTTCCGCTCCTACCCCTCCTTCAGAGTGACTGATTCTGCTCATCTTTCCCCCTGCAGTTTCCCTCAGATCCCAGAAGATGGCATCAGTCACCTCTTTTCCAAAGGAATCAACTTCCCTAACTGCCCATAGAAGAGTTGGTTCTTCCAAGACCCTGGTATAACTAAATATGGAACAATTCAAAATACAACTCTAAACAGAATCACATCATTTAGAGTCAGAAAAGACCTCTGGGATCATCAACTCTAACCTGTACATGAACAAGCTTTCTTTTTTTTTAAATTTTATTTAAGACAATGGGGTTGAGAGTGACTTGCCCAAGGTCACACAAGATAGGCAATTATTAAGTGTCTGAGGCTGGATTTGAACTTAGATCCTCCTGACTTCAGGGCTAGTGCTGTATCCACCATGCCACCTAGCTATCCTGTACATGAATAAGAATCCATTTTGCCATCTACTCCTACATCTTGTAAATAGGAAGCCTTGAGTTCAAATTCTGCCTCGGTTGTATGACCATAGCAAGTCATTTAACTTCTCTCAGCCTCAGTTTTTCTCACCTGTAAAATGGGGGCAGCAATAGCACCTATCTCACAAGGCTGTTGAGAGGATCAAATGAGAAAACATATTTAAAATGTTATAAACCTTAAAGCTCTATGTAAAGTCTAATTATTATTATTATGACCTTTCAAATGGTCATCAATCACTTATCTGAAGATTTTTTATTCAAGACAGAACTCACTAAGTCCCAAAGCAACCCATTTTATTTGGGATAGCTCTAATTTGTTAAATTCTCACCTTTCATCATTTTGCTCTCTGGTCATGCCAGTTGTGTCCAATTCTTTGTGACTTCATTTAAAAGTTTTTTTTTCTGATTTTATCAAGGCAATGGAGTTAAGCAACTTGCCCAAGATCACACAGCTAGTAAGAGTCTTTCTAACTCCATGTCTGTACCACCTAGCTGCCCTTTTCATCATCTACCTCTCTGCATCTTCTACTCACCACTCCTAGTTCTGCCTATTCTTCACTTTTCTTTGCCTAAAGATCACTGACAATGATTCATCAGTCACAGCAATTATTTATTTTTACTCATTTTGAACTTAAATCCACAGATAGAAAAACAATCTTTCCATGTACATAGCACAAAATAAAAATAGGATCAGTATAAAACTGTGAATTTCTATTTCACACTGTTAATTTTTTTAGAAAAACTATATATTAAAAAAGAAAAACCTATACAAGAAGTACTATACATTGTTTTCAAGCTGTTCTGCTTTCTATGTTCCTTCAAAGCTATTTCTTTTAAGATGTGATATAGAATTTTTCTGGATCCAACTCATCTAGGGGAGTATCACATTCAAATAGAAATAGACCACTTTTGGCTGCATATTGACTTAGAAAAAACATAAAATTAATATTATTTGTGTTGTATTTTTATTTATTTTGTTAAACATTCCAAATAACATTTTAATCTGACTCTGCCTGAGACAATGGGTCTTGAGTTGAATGTCTCTGATCTAGGGTACCTCAGGTGTTCTCTTATTTCCTTCTATCTGTTGCTGTTGTCATTTTATATCCTCCTTAAAAAGTAGTACAGAGGCAGAGAAGAGGTTCAGATTTGGTGGAAAAGAACAAGATTAAGTGTGGAAATGAAAAGAAGAAAATAAAGAAGCAGTGTCAGACAATAACATTTTACACTTATAAGATATTTTACACCTTCCAAAGCATTTTCACAGAATCTGAGATTGTCTCCAAAAGAGCTAGGTAAGGTAGGTTGGTTGGTTGGTTCTTATCATTTGTTATCATAGAGGATCAAAATGACATCACTATGTTAGAGACAAATTACAGAGTGTATGACAGTGGTTGACCTGACCAATAAGAGCCTGAAATGTTGTACCACAGGTCAGTCACAAATTGTTCATGTGAACACCTGGGGTAGTTACACTAAACTTCCACACATCAGGCAACAGGCTGGTAAAGGACTTAACCAAGGTCAATCAACCAATAAAAATTTATGAAATGCCTCCAATATGCCAGGAACCATGCCAAGCACTAAGGGAACAAACATAAAAACAAAACAGCCCCTGCCTTCAGGATTTTATTATGGGAGATGCTGGCACAAAACCACCCAAGAGGGTGTGCCTGAATTAAAGAAGGTACTAGGCTCATAAGCAAAGCAGACAAAGCAAAGTAGCCCAAAGGAAATCTGAGATGCACAAATTTAGAGGTATCTCCATTCCAAATGTTTGTGTGGATTATTTGTACTAACTTGTGGCAGAACCTTCCAAGCTCATCTTGGTTTGATCAGACACACTGTACCTTGGCCCCAACATAATGATGTCATTTTGTTCCTCTTTGAGAAAGGACAAGCAGCCATTCCATTTGGGGAAACAACAAAATATAAAATACAAACAAAGCAAATATAACTTAATTTATGGCAAGAAAAGTCTCACATAGGAAGGTCTTGCTTGAACTAGATTTTGAAGGAAACTAGAGAATCTAAAGGCAAAGTTACCATCAACAATCCCTAGCTCTCTTGGTCCTTTCCTCCTCCATTGGATAAGATAACTCTAGTAGAGGAAATTAAAATAGGGAATTTTAATTAGCTAAAATTCCACATGGGAGTATAGATATAGAAAGGACTTCAGAGACTACCTAATCCAATCTCCTTATTTTATAGATAAGGGAACTGAAGAATAGGGAAGTTAATTGACTTGCTCAAGGTTGTGTAAGAAGTGACAGAGGGACAATTTAAACTAGTGTATCCCAACTTGAAGGTCAAGGTTTCTTAATAGGCTAGATGCAAAGTTTAGTCACTAAGGTTTTCTGCTGAGTCTTTTTTACATTATGTACCTTTGCAATCTGCGCCACACTTGTCCTCAAGTCCGACTTATCTACCCATTGCCCTCAGAATCTGCCATATGCTTTTTTTTAACCATATCCTCATACCAGTCTTACCTTTTCCATTGCCCTCAGAATCTGCCATATGCTTTTTTTTAACCATATCCTCATACCAGTCTTACCTTTTCCATTGCCCTCAGAATCTGCCATATGCTTTTTTTTAACCATATCCTTATACCAGTCTTACCTTTTCCATTGCCCTCAGAATCTGCCATATGCTTTTTTTTTAACCATATCCTTATACCAGTCTTACCTTTTCTTCAAGTTCTAGGTCAAGTCTAACCTCCTTGTAATTGACAACTGCTGAAAGGGAAACTAAGTGAAGGACCTGAGTCCAAATCCAGCCTCAGACACTTATTCCGTATGTGACTCTGGGCAAGTCATTTAACCCAATTATCTCTAAAAACACAAACAACATTAATGGACTTGCTCATTCCATCAGGGCAACAGTCAGGCAGAATTTTGGGGTATCTGCAATGGAGAATACTATCTATAGCCAGAGAAAGAACTGTGGAGTTTGAACAAAGAACAAAGACCATTACCTTTAATTAAAAAAAAAAGCCTTCATCTTATTACGTAATTTTGCTATCTCTTATACTTTATTTTTTTCCTTTAAGGACATGATTTCTCTCATCACATTCAACTTAGATCATTGTGTACCATGGAAACAATGTAAAGACTAACAGACTGCCTTCTGTGTATGGGGTGGGGGAGGGAAGCAAGATTAGGGGAGAAATTACAAAATTCAAAAGAAATAAATAAGTTAAAACCACAAATAAAAGACAACTAAAGGGAGGTCAGATGATGTGGAAAGAAGAAAATTTACCCTGTTTTCAAAAACAAACCAACAAACTAAAAAGAGCTACTGTTCAAAGATTTTAAAAACAGCATTACATGTAATCATGAAAAAGTAGGAATATTCTAATATGTGACTATAGAAGAATAGCCAAAGAAATTAATGCAGTTCAATACCATCATGCAATTCATATTGATAGATATGAGGCATCTAAAAAAATCTGGAAAGACCTATTTGAAATAATGAAAGTTGGAAGAAAAATAAAAGCACAAACAGAATAACAAAATAATAATATGATTTTATATAATAAAAGAGTGAACGAGGATAAACACTCAGAATGAGAACGTAAAGGGGTGGTAAGTGATGATGCTTTTTGTCTTGAAATTAATTGATTTAAATATAAACAGATACTGTGTGTCTAGATTGTATTGATATGAAATGTTTTTTAATTTTAAGAAAAATTTAAATAATATTCAAAAAATATTTTTAAAAGTTCTAAATGGTATTGTTATTGTTGTTTTTATACCACTAATGTATTTCCATATATATGTATTTTCATTTTAGGTTTTTGCAAGGCAATGGGGTTAAGTGGTTTGCCCAAGGCCACACAGCTAGGTAATTATTAAGTGTCTGAGGCTGGATTTGAACTCAGGTACTCCTGATTCCAGGGCTGCTGCTCTATATCCACTGCACCACCTAGCTGCCCCATACATATTTATTTCTAAAAAAGTTAATAATCTGTCTGATTCATTTATATCAACTGATAATCATAAAAGAAAGTACATTGCTAGGGACTCATAAACTATTGTAAAACCTTTCCCAGACTCCAAGATATGCCTAGAACCCTAAAGAAAGATGTAGCATCAGCCTTCTGGGGATCTTGTCTGCCAGGGGGAGTGTGAGTAGGGAAAGCAGTCCCAGAGCATGCAATACACAAAGATGACTCCCAGATTTACATCTTCCTTCATCAATCAATAAGCATTCATTAAATTGTAGGGATAGAAAGGAATTTTGGAGGAGAAGACAATAGAAAGAGGGGAACAGGAAAGTCTTTAGGTAGAAGGTAGTTTTTGTGCTGCTGATCTTTGAAGGAAACTAGAGATTCTAAGAGACAAAGACATAAATGGTTGATGACAAAATCAAGGGTAAGACTATCTCTGTGTATAACTGAGGTGGGTTGAAGAGCAGGTCAAGGGAAATGAGTAAATTGTGGAATTGAGAAGTTCAATATGTATGGTCAAGACCCTTAGTAATAAGGGCAGGAGTTGTGTAGAAGAAAAAGAAAAAGTCAGAGACTAAAAGTGTTGTAGAAGGAAGCCACATAGACAAGAGTCACCAGAATTTTGATTAGGAGTTAAATGTGAATTATACAAACTTCAAAGGAGGAAAGGCTACTAAGTGATGGTGACAGAGAATCTACCATGACTAGCAAGGTGGGGGTATGAGTTAAGGAGCAACTAGGGGGAAAAGTGCCCCAAAAGTTGTGTCATCAGTAGAGTCTTGGGGCAGCTAGGTGGTGCAGTGGATAGAACAAGCCACTTAACCCCACTACCTTGAAAAAAAAAACATAAAAAATAAAAGGCTCCTGGCAAAAACACATTTTAGTCCTACCACTAACATTAGTATTCTTATCAGGTAGAAGAGGTTTGTTCAGTAGAGCTAAAGTATCGAAGTTTAGGGACATCTTAAATATTGTCATTGATAATCAAACATTTTGGTTTGTAGGATTACAGGTTTGCAGGGAATGGGAAGAATAACAGCTTTTTTCAATTTATATGTTCAGAATAATGTCAAAATAAGACTCAATTATTGTTTGGAAGGAGAATATTGTTTAAAAAAGAGGGTGGAGCTACATTGTAGGATCCTAGATTTGGCCTAGAAGTAACTTTAGAACCCCTTCACTTTATAAAGGAGGAAACTGGAACAGAGAGCAGTTAAATGACTTGGCTAATGTCACACAGTAAGTGTCTGAGATAGGATTCAAATTACTTATTCCAAGTCCCATACTCTATACCCTAAGCCATGCTGATTAGGGAAGTGTGAAAGAATGTTTTGAAAAAGTTCACAAAATATTGCAAAGAGAAAAACTGAATGATTTGGTAGTAAATTACAGAAGAAAAATCCACTCTCAAGACATAGGTCTTCCTCCTTTTATACAGGAAAAATACTACCTTTGATATGTCAGGGATACTTCCTCACTGTTGGAGAGTAATAGAGTGGGGAGTGGGGAGAAAAGTTTGTGCTTTCTTATTTTTTAAGTATTGTGTTTGCTTAAGAGGGCAAAGGAAAAAGAAAGGGAAGTGTTGACAAAATCCAACTCATTGCATTGCAAACTTTGGGCCTTTTCTCATAAAAACAGGAGCCTATTCTTCAAGGAATTGGCTGTACTTCTGAGAAACTTTCCTCCAGGGATATGTGAGCATAAGCTCATGACTCTATGTCCTAAATTTCTGATTTAACTCTTAACTGTCTTATGCTAGCCTCCAAAGTCTGAAGTATTTTATTGTTTATACTAAGTAGGTAATCATTCCTACAGAACCTTTTGTCCCTGGATGTCATTCATTTATAAGAAAGCCAATGAGTCTAGAATAAACACTAATACAGCCACTACTGGCAGACTGACCTTACCCTGGTGGGTCTGTGGCTCCTCATCTACCAGCTCTAAAATCCTATCTTTTTATTGTCTCCATTTTATAAATGTGGTAAAGAGGAAGAGATGGGAAATGACTTCCCCAAATAACAGAGCCTAGACTAGAAACCAATTGTTATGATATGTTATAAAGCAGTATTCCTTCTTTTAAAAAAAATTTTTTTAAACATTTGTTTATTTTAAATTTTGAGTTCCAAATTCTCTCCCTTCCTCCCATCCTCTCCCCACTCACTGAAAAAGCAAACAATATGATATCAACTTATACATGTGAACATGACTAATATGAAAATATGTTTAACATGTATACATATATAACCTGTATCAGATCACTTGCTGTCAAGGAAAGAAGGTAGGGAAGAAAGGGAGAGAGAAAAATGTCAAACTCAAAACCTTACAAAAAAATGAAGTTGCAAATTATCTTTACATATAGTTGGAGAAATAAATAAATTTATTAATGGTAAATATATATATTCATACATGTGAAATCCAGCAAAGCCTATTTCCACATTAGCCATATTGAGAGAGAGAGAGAGAGAGAGAGAGAGAGAGAGAGAGAGAGAGAGAGAGAGAAATATACTTCAATTTGTCCTCAGAATTTATTAATTCTCTCTCTGGAGGTAGATAGCATTTTTTTCAACATGAATCCTTTGGAATTATCTTGGATCATTGTCTTTATCAGAGAAGTCAAGTTTTTACAGTTTGAATGCCATTACAACATTGATGTTATTAAAAATAATAACCTCCTGGTTCTTCTCACTTCACTTTGCATCAGTTCATATAGGTCTTGCTATGTCTTTCTGAAAACATATCCTTTGTCATTTCTTCCAGCACAATACCACTCCATTACAATCATTTGCCACAACTCATTCAGTCATTCTCCAATTATCTCACCCTAACCTTTTATTGGTTCTGGCACTCCAAAATTTGTTTTGAGACATTATTTTTAAATTGCTTGGAAGGCAATGTTGACAACTGGGTAGTGGCTGCTAATTTGTCATCTTGGTTCCCCATGCATGACCTTTTTATACAGTTTTCTCTCACTACCCTATCTATGAACATGATTCTCTCCCCTCAACTTGGGTCCACATTGCTGCTCATTAAAGTCAGACAGGGCAATATGAGAAGAAACCGATTCCAAAAGGCCAAGGACTCCCAAAGCATCTAGACCATCATCAAAAGTTTGGTTTCCTACCAAATCAGGTCATAGGGTGAAAATGGTTCTGGAAAAGGCAGTGAGACGAATGCCTTTGCACAATATTCCCCTCACTATAATAAACACATGTTGCAAGTCATGTCATCATGTATTGGATGTCATGATCTTTGATGACGAAGAACAGATTCAGTAGTAGACCTGTAGTTTTCATAACCGGTCAGCAGAGGGAAGTGTTTGACCAAAGGCTTCTCAGGAAGATGACAAAGTCTCTAAGGTCATGGTTAAGAGGGACACATTCTCCAAGTCAGACCAAAAAAATAGCCAAGATGCCAAGCTTCAAAGTGAAGTGGTGGGAGGGGTTCTTCCTTACCCAATGGTCCTTTGTGTAGTGGCTACTCCCCTTCAAATACAGGCTGGAGGCAGGAAATTGCCCACTGCCTAAACTCTTCCTGCCCTTCCCCAAGAGGCGGAAGCTAAAAATCAGTGGCAGATATATAATCCAAAAAGTCCTTTGAGTGTCCAAAGAGTTATGATGTTGGAAAGGAAGACGGAGGTAGAAGTAATTTCTCGCATCACTTAGGACCCATCTCTGTTTGACCCTAAAGGACAAAGTAGAAGCAATGAGTATTAATAAAATGAAAATCTTCCTAACAATTAGAACTATCCCAAAGTAGAAAAAGCAACCTCATAAAATAGTGGTTTTCCTCTCATTAGCAACTTCAGGTGAAGACAACATGACCACATCCTTGGAATGTTACAGATGAGATTCCTACTTAAAAATATATAGGGGACCAGCTACCCGCTGAGGTTTCTTTTAATTTCCAGAAAGGTCCCCTCCTCATGGTGTCATCAAGGCTTAGTAAAGGTTAAACTAGAGTTCAAATTTGCTTTGGAATGCTTCAGAAGATTCTGTTTTCCTTTCCAGATTCCTTTGCTGAATCATCATCCAGATCACAACCTCTATCCATATGCATCTCATAGGGATCACTTTGCTTAGTGACCTCAACAGCTCCCATGCATTTAATGATCCTCTGTACTCTAAGGATCCTCAAATCTACCTGTACTACCTCAATATCTCTGCTGACCTCCAACTACTTTTTAGACATCTCAAACTAACGTGGGTTTAGGAGACCACCTTGAATTTTTCTTTCCCCAGAACTAGTACACTGAACTACTGTCAAGAGAACCAATTTCTTTTTTTTCTCTGCATTTTATTTTATTTTTAGTCAAGTTGTGAAAGAGGAATTAGAACCAAGGAGGGAAAAACCATGAGAAAAGAAAAAATATATATCAAAGAAATTTTTAAAAGTTTGGGGGCAGTTAGGTGGCACAGTGGATAGAGCACCGGCCCTGGAGTCAGGAGTACCTGAGTTCAAATCCAGCCTCAGACACTTAATAATTACCTAGCTGTGTGGCCTTGGGCAAGCCACTTAACCCCATTGCCTTGAAAAAAAAAGTGAACTTAGCGGGCAGCTAGGTGGCACAATGGATAGAGCATTGGTCCTGTAGTCAGGAGGACCTGAGTTCAAATCCTGTCTCAGACACTTAATAATTACCTAGCTGTGTGATCTTGGGCAAATCACTAAACCCCATTGCCTTGCAAAAACTAAAAAAAAAAAAAAAAAAAAAAAAAAGTGAACCTAGTATGTATGCTTTGCATTCAGAATCCATAGTGCTATTTCTTTCTTTGTTTTTTGTGGACATGGATGGCATTTCCCATAACATGTCTCTCAGGGTTATCTTTGATCATTGAACTGCTGAGACAAACTGCCTCCATCATAGTTGATCCATCTCACAATGTTGCCATTAATATATATATAATGTTGTCTTGGTTCTGCTCACTTTACCCAGAATCAGTTCATGCAAGTCTTTCCATGCTTTTCTAAAATTCAGCAGCTCATGATTTCTTACAGAAGAATAGTACTCCATAATATTCATATGCCATAACTTGTTCAATCATTCCCCAATTGATGGGCATCCCCTCCATTTTCAATTCTTTATCATTACAAAAAAGAGCTGCTATAAATATTTTTGTATGGTGGGAGTCCCAACTTCTACTCCCAGTTATTTCATAGACTTGGTGAGTGACCTGATGTAAGTTATTTCAATTCTGTTGACCTCATTTTATTTCCAACTATCAAATGAGAGATTTGGGTTATATGATCTCCAAGCTCTGACACTTTATTTCCTATGTTTTAAGGGCCTTTCTATCTCTGACAGTCAATGTTTTAAACTTCAAGCTCTTAAGAACAGATAAGTGGAGCAGTGATTAGACCACCAACCTGAAGTCAAAGAAGACTTATCTTCCTGAGTTCAAATCCAGTCTCAGATAATTACTCTGGCCAAGTTACTTCAACCTGTTTTCCTCAGTTTTTGTCAAATGAACTAGAGAAGGAAATGATAAAGTACTCTGGTAACTTTGCCAAGAAAACCCCAAATGAGATCACAAAGAGTTGGTCATGACTGAATAATAACCTTGACATTCCTTCAACTCTAACAGTCTATCTTTCAAGTCAGACTCTTTCAAGTCTGACATTCTATTTTCTATGAGTTTGGCAGTTTGGGGGAGGCAAGTTATTTGTCCAAGGTCATACAGTTAGTAAGTCTCTGAGGCCACATTTGAAATCAGGTTCTACTGAATCCAAGGTCAGTGTTTGATATATTGTGATTCTTAGCGGCTCCCTTTGACATTCTATGTTATAAGGACTTTTCTAGCATGGTCAGATCATGTTCTATTTTCTAAGAGTCTTTCTGGATCTTGAAGATCTATGTTCTATAGCTTAAGATTCCTCCTAGGGAACAGAGCACCAGCCTGGAGTCAGGAGGCCCTGAGTTCAAATCCGACCTCACATACTTAATCATTGCCTATCTGTGTGACCTTGGGCAAGTCATTTAACCCATTGCCTAAAATAAATAAAATTTAAAAAAAAGATTCCTCCTAGCTCTGACATACTATTTTCTTTTTTAGATTTTGCAAGGCAATGGGGCTAAGTGGCTTGCCCAAGGCCACATGGCTAGGTAATTATTAAGTGTCTGAGGTCAGATTTGAACCCAGGTACTCCTGACTCCAAGGCCGGTGCTCTATCCACTGCACCACCCAGCCGCCCCCATGACATGCTATTTTCTAAGGATATTCCCAGTTCTGAGATTTGATATCCTATGTTATATAGACACTTCTACCTTTCACAGTCTTGATCTTAAGGTTCCTCCCTACTCTAAAAGGAATTTGGTCCTAGGGTCTCAACCCCTAATCTCTCTTTAATTCTACAGCATATTTTTCAGTCTGACTTCCTCCCTTGTCCTGCCTCCTCCAAGGAGAAGGCTAGGCTCCAGCTCTCAGGTTGGGAAGCCTTTCAGCAGTCTAATGATAAACACAGCTAGCTCTTTGCATCATCTTATGGTGATTGTAACCATGGACAACAGTGTCTCCTAAGGATTCCCAGAGAAGTTGGAGGATGTCCAAAGAGTGAATACAGCACCATGGAGGAGAAGAGGGAGGCATCACAGGATTATAGAGACAGATCTAGATCTCACAGGCCATCCAGTTCATCCTCTTTGATTATAGATATAGAAATGAAGACTTGCCCAAGATCACACAAATAGTGTCAGAGGCAGAATTTGATTCCAAGTCCTCTGTCACTGTTTATTCTACCTTTACCAGCTGCCTTCCTTGGGAGTAAAGACCCAGAGGAGTACTTGTACTACCTCACCAGAGTTAAAATTTCCCTACATGTACTTATACTTAAGAAATAGGCAAATGCTAGAAATCAGAACTAGACTTATTATTTTGTTAAATGTCTAGCCTTGAGAAAGTGATGGAGAAAATGTTGGTAATGCATATTAAACTTAAAAGTGCTCCACTTGTACATTTTCTCCCCAACCCCCACCCAGAAAACCAGTTGCTAAATATTTACTAGGGCACTCCTGCATCAGAAGAAATATAGGATCCTAGGGTCCAGAGTTGGCAGGGACATGAGATATCATTTTCCACAACTCTTTAATTTCACAAAGAAGAAAAGTGAGGTCCAAAGTGAAGGGAGATTATATAGGGTTAGTAAATAGCAGAGATGTGATATGTACCTGTTGTCTTTATATGACACCATGTACAATCCTATAGGAAGCACAAGAAATTGGATTGCTGCTGAACGATTCAGAGAATTGCAGAAAACTTTATATGGAAATACATGGTGAACAAAGTACCAAATCTGTTCAGATGGGTAAGTGGCCCATTAGACCTGGACAGGTGAATTACCTTAATTATAACTGCCTAGGGGCAGCTGGGTGGCACAGTGGCTAGAGCACCAGCTCTGGAGTGAGGAAGACCTGAGTTCAAATGTGACCTCAGATACTTAATAATTGTCTAGCTGTGTGGCCTTAGGCAAGCCACTTAACCCCATTTGCCTTGCAAAAACCTTAAAAAGAAAGCCAGCTTTATGAATATGATGGAGTACTATTGTTCTGTAAGAAATAATGAAGGGGGGGGCGGCTAGGTGGGTAGTGGATAAAGCACCGACCTTGGAGTCAGGAGTACCTGGGTTCAAATCCAGCCTCAGACACTTAATAATTACCTAGCTGTGTGGCCTTGGGCAAGTCACTTAACCCCATTTGCCTTGCAAAAAAAACAAAAAAAGAAAAAGAAAAAGAAATAATGAATGGTCAGACTTCAGTAGAGCCTGGAAAATTTTGTATGAACTGATGTTGAGTGGGGTGAGCAGACCCAGGAGAACACTGAACACATTAACAGCAACATTGTGAGATGATCAACCTTGGATGGCACAGCTCCTCTCAGCAGATCAGTGATCAAGGACAATTCTGAAAGATTTGTGATGGAAAATGCCTCCCATATCCAGAGGAAAAAGCTATGGCGTCTGAATGCAGACCAAACATACTATATTTACTTTTTAAAACTTGTTTTTTGTGTTTTCTTTCTTTTTCATAGGTTTATTTTTCCCTTTAGTTTTGATTCTTCTTTCACAATATGACTAATCTGGAAATGTGTTTAACATGACTATACATGTATAACCTATATCAGATTAGTCTCTGTCAGGGAGGAGATAGAAAAATGTAGAACTCAAAAACTTACAAAAAAGATAAATGTTGAAAATTATCTTTGCATGAAATTGGAAACATAAAGTAACATTTAAAAAAAGAATCAGTGATTGACTTGCCTTTCTATTTGTATTCTCAATTATGAGCAAGTTGTTTGGCACACAATAAACACTTAATTATACTTTCCATTCCATTCATAACAATCCTTCAAATACCTGACTCCTCTGTCATCTGCTGCTCTCCCCCCTTGTTTTCTCTACTCTAGATTAAACATCTTTAATGTCTCCCAATCCTCCCTAGGCAAGAATTTGATTGAGCGCATTCACCATCCTTCCCACTCTCCTCTGGACATTCTCCAAGTTATTAATGTCATTGAAAGTGCTTCCCGGAACTGAGCACAATACCCTAGAGGAGGCAATAAGAAGACTATCATCTCTCTAATTCTGAACAATTTGCCTTCTTCAATGTAGGCTTAGATAACATTAGCTTACTGCCTTTTTTTCCCCCACTTAAGTGTTTATTACCTATATGACTCTGGACAAGTCTCTTCACTTTGCTGAACTTCAGTTTCCTTAACTGAAAAATTAGGAAGTCAGATGACATATCATATAAAATCCTTCCAACTCTAGAACTCCATGCTAAACTTTTTAATCTGTGAAAGCAAATGGAACCCTATGTTTTCAGAGTTTTATAAAAATATTTTAAACAATAGTTTGATAATCTCAGTCTAACCTCCCACTACTTAGCAGGTGCCTGACAAATGAATGAATGAATGAATGAATAAATAAATGTCTCAAGAAATGTTTTGTAGACATGACTTGAAGTCTTTGGTGTCATTAATTAGACTTAGTCCAAGTTTCAGGGAGCTTAGAGTTTATCCAGTTCATGGTGACCAACTAAAGCTAGAAACATCTGTTTAATACAATTAAGAGAGATATATTTAGACCCAATAGATAATAGAATAAGGAGTACTAACTGGTTTCTGGATGATATTATCGCCTACATTTAAATTTCTTTTGTTTGATTTGGCAAATCAGAAAACGAAAGCTAAATTATATCTCTTGAATTTCACTTTGCCAAGAAATTTTCTATTTCAGAATGGCAATAAAATGGAAATTGGAAGTTGTCTGAGGGAAGGAGGGAATTTTGATTATCAGATTGAAATCTTACTAGATGACCTCTTCCAAACAAAAATGCTTGCATGATAATAAATTATCTCTGGCAGATTTTGTCTAAAATGTAGAGATTGTTTTCTTCTACAACTTTCGAGGATTTACTTTCTTCTCTTTGATCATCCCTACCCACCTGACCCGGAATATTTCTGTTCTGTCTTCTAAATCTCATCTTAATTGGATTTGGACCTTAAAGGGACATTAAGGATCAATTAGGTCAGTCTGATTATTTTTATAGAATAGAAAACTATGAACCAAAGAGGTAACATTTCTTACCCAAAAATCACATAAGAAAAAGAATTTGAATTCAGATGCTCTTCTTTCTTTCTTTCTTTCTTTCTTTCTTTCTTTCTTTCTTTCTTTCTTTTTGAAGGCAATAGGGATTAATTGATTTACACAGGGTCACACAGCTAGTGAGTGTCTGAGGCTACATTTGAACTCAGGAAAATGCTTCTTCCAGATTGGAGGACTAGCATTCTATCTACAGAGGTATCTCTTAAATGAAAGGGATGATGAAATTTCAGTCAACAGTCAATGTATTTTTCCAGGAAAAAGCTCTCCTGGATCACATAAAATTGCAAAATCTCATCCTTTAAGCCTGAATAAGGAAGTCCAGGATCCTCCTAACCCTCTTGTATTTAATGGAATAAAGAACACAAAGCATGGAATGTCAGAGTTGGAAAAGGACATTAGAATACAGATCACAAAATGTTTTTAATGTTTTGATACAGTGGAATAGTGTTTTAAGGAGTAGTAACTCCACATAATGAGTAGTGTTGGACCTTAATATCTCTGTGACATAGTGCCTCGTTTGTAAAATTGTAGCACCAAATCATAAGAATGTGGAAGAGTTTCAGACTGAGCCTCATTTCTTAATTGGTTAAACAGGCTTAAGAATGCCTATTTACCTCAGAGTTCCAGAAAGATTTAAATGAGCTAATGGACACAAAAAGTTTTCCAAACCTTAAAAGCACTCTTTTGTCAGCTGCCTCTGGTCTATTCAACTCCATTTTGCCCCTTTCATTCTCATCTCATAATGCTGAATCTGCAAGGCTAAGGTATTTATGATTATTTCCCTAGCCAGTCCAACAACATTCTGGCCAACACCTGCTCCTCTCCACCCTCCTGCCTCACCCCAGGGAATGTGAAAAAGTGGAATGTACTCCAGCTGGAAATGTTTAGTTAAGTAAGGTCTAGTAAGACTATCTCTTAGTGTCTCTTAAGACCTCAAGCAAATCATTTGCCCCTTTTTGGTCTAGTTTTCACTGTCCTGAAAGGGTTGATCTAAGGTACCTTTTAGGTCCAACAGTCATTAATTCTATTCTAGGATCTGTGTCTCTTCTGTCCAAACTCATAGTATCACAGTTTGCACCACCTCTTTCAACTGTCCCCAACATAATAAAGGTTATAAGCATAGTTGTAATTATTCCTTCACCTTCTTCAGTTGCATACTGGCAAATGAGTCTCCTTCCTCCAAACTCCTCACTGGTTTCACACACACACACACACACACACACACACACGCACACACACGCACACACGCACACACGCACACACAAAATCAATCTCTCTCTCTCTCTCTCTCTCTCTCTCTCTCTCTCTCTCTCTCCTAACTTTACCCTCAGGAGGCAATTCACTGAGCAATTGCCTCAAAGCTAGAAAACCTCAAAATCTGCCTCTAATACATGCTGGATGTATGACTTTGGACATGTAATTTAACCTGTTAGTATTCTAGGCAATTTTCTTAGATTGTAAACCACAACAAAGTCCCTGACTTGCTTTAGTAGAGAATGTTTTCTCATTTGGGTATCTTTATACCATTGAATTCACAACCCCTGGCCCTACTGATAAACTTGTCTGGTTCATTTTCATCCAACCAAGTAGAACCTAGAAACATAGAAACATCACCCTCCAGGTAAGTCTATCACCTCCTTTACACATAGAATCCTAAGTCTTAAACCCAATGATCATGTTGTATTAACAAAATAGGGGAAAGAAAAAAGACTTGTAACTGAGCCCAGAAGGAACTGGGAGAAACTACCTCCTATTCCCTTCTGGGATGGCAGTACCTTCAGTGCAGGAATTTGTACAATCCTCATAATACTTGTCCTGGAGAGGGAGGAAGATATTCTATCTAAGGGAAATTGCTTGGGGATTGCTCTTCCCCTATGAGTATCCACAGCTATATTGCTCCAATCAGATTTTACTTTCTTTCTCCATCCTGTTCCATTCTCCTCCCTTAATCTTCTGATTTATTGTTCTTATCAATTTTTTTTTCCTCTGGAAGCTGCTCCTTAACATTTACCACTTCCCTATTAACTGTCCCATCCCAGAGGATCCTAGTTGTCAATGTTGTTGGTCTTCTAAGTTTCTGGATGCCATTGACTCTGGGATATTTGAAACTGTTTCCACACTCAGGGACTGAATGTTTTTAGTTATCTTAGCTTTGTATCCCATTTCTCAAACCCTCAACACAAAGAATTTCTTCAGATGTTAGTAGAAACCAACTTCTATTCATCCTGCTTAATCCAGGCTCTTTTTCCTCACTCCTGATTGAGTTAGAATAAATCTGTTCCATTCTTCTCTTCCCTTCTTCATTTCTCTCTCTCTTTTTTTTTTTAGGTTTTTGCAAGGCAAACAGAGTTAAGTGGCTTGCCCAAGGCCACACAGCCAGGTAATTATTAAGTGTCTGAGACCGGATTTGAACCCAGGTACTCCTGACTCCAGGGCCCGTGCTTTATCCCCTATGCCACCTAGCCGCCCCTCCTTCTTCATTTCTCAATCAATTTCTCCCAGTAAGTTTTTTGGGGATTCAGAAATATATTCATGCCCTGATTTCATTTTTCTTTCCTCCTCCTCCCATCTTCTCTGGGAACCTAGCACAGACCATATAAATTACCCAGGGTCACTTCACTGAATATTTCTAGAGATGTCAGAAAAGGAGGTGGTTGCTTCTGAAATCCACATCTGTGAGTTAGAAAACAGAGAGGAGGGATGGCTAGGTGGCGCAGTGAATAGAACACCGGCCCTGGAGTCAGGAGTACCTGAGTTCAAATCTGACCTCAGACACTTAATAATTACCTGGCTGTGTGGCCTTGGGCAAGCCATTTAACCCCATTGCTTTGCAAAAACTAAAAAAAACAAACAAAAAACAGAGGGGGACCCTTTTCTTGTTACACTAATATTCTCCCAGTCATACTGTATGTCTGACAATCTTGGAAGAATCTACTCATTCTCAGACCTATTTAATCATCCCTTACCTCTCTCCTGACCTTCAATCTCTCATCTCCAACTGCCTTTTGGACATTTCAAATTATATGTCTTAATTGAACTCACTATCTTTCTCCAAAAAACTCTCCTTTCTAACTTCCTAACCATTCTCTCAAGGTATTCAAACATCCATTCTAGATGCCATTCTGGACTTCTTGGCCTCCTCTGAGAAGTCCATTTCAAATTTATGTTATATAACAACCCCAACTGGACCTTCACTCCTGCTAGGTAATCCTTTTATGCCTCCCTAGTTAATTTGCTAATTCACACATCTTATTGGTTCTTCCAAACCTTTTCATCCCTTCTCAAACCTACAATGACTTTCTCTCCTTCAATCCTCCCAACTGAGAATTGTGCCTCAAATTTTGCTGAAAAACAGAGGTCATTTGCTAAGAGCTTCCTCTTCTTCATTTTATATTTTTCAGATGCCCCACCCCATCTTCTCCTTCATCCCAATCTCACCTAAAGAGCCCTTCTCCTTTCTAAAGTTAATCTTCCTACATACTTAAATGATCCCATTTAATCTTGTTTTCTTCAATAGATACCTCTACCATGTTCAATCTCTTATTTATCTTCAGCCTCTTCCTGTCAATTGCCTGCTTTTCCTACTGTCTAAAAACATGCCTCTTACTCTCTCAGCCTCCAAAAAAAATTTATTTTGATACATCCATCCCTCTTACTGTCCCATATCTCTCCTGTCTTTTGTAGTTAAACTCTTTGAGTGGGTTATCTACAATGAATACTGCTATTTCCAATACTCTATTCTCTTCTTCAGTCTCTGCAGTCTGGTGTCTGACGTCATCATTCAACTGAAAGGGTTCTTTCCAAATTTTCCAATATCCCTTAATAGTGAAATCTAATGGTCATTTTTCAATCCTAATGCTTCTTTGACCACTCGCTCTGCACTTTTGGCACTACCAATCACTCTCTTCTCTCTATGTTTTAGTGGCGCTACTCTCTCCTGGTTCTCTTCCTACCTATTCAAGACTGTTGGATCTTCATTAAGGTCATACCATTACCCCATGAACGTCCCAAGGGCTCTGTCTGGGGTTCTTTTCCTTATCTTCTCCCTCTATGTTATTTCCTTTGGTGATTTCATCTGCTCACGTAGTTTTCATATAATCTCAGATAGACTTATGCAGCCCTAACCTTTTTACTGACCTTGTGGTTCTGCCTATTAGACATGTTGAACCAGATGTCCTGAAGACATATTATACTAAGTAATTCCAAACCGAACTCATTACTTTCTCCCACACTTTCTCTTGCCTTTTTTTTTGAATTCTTAAGGAAATAATGTTTTGTATGACTTCACATGTATAATTATTGGTGTTGTTTGTCTTCTCCATGGGTAAGGGGTGCTGGAGATGAAGAGAATTTGGAACTTTACATTTTAACAAAGAATGTTAAAAATAAATAAAAGAGAAAATAAGAATGCAAGAAACAAACAAGAAGGTGTGCATATAATAGATGCTGCTTTACCTGGCATTGTAAAGAAATAAAATTGAAATGAAACTCAGAAATATATATATTTTTGCTAAAAGCAAATTGAGGCTACTGGCTGCTTATTCGTAGGTGTCCCAATGGTTAAGGCTTATGAACAATAACTAGAAAATCTCCTAACTCCTCAGGGTTATTCTTAGAATTTTTTCTTTTTTTTAGGATTTTGCAAGGCAAATGGAGCTAAGTGGCTTGCCCAAGGCCACACAGCTAGGTCATTATTAAGTGTCTGAGACCGGATTTGAACCCAGGTACTCCTGACTCCAGGGCCCGTGCTTTATCCCCTATGCCACCTAGCCGCCCCTATTCTTAGAATTTTTAAGCATTAGTAGTTAACTGCTCTCTGAGGACCTGGACTTTTCCATGCAAGTGGGAGAAGGAGGAATGACCCCAGAGAGAGGGGCCATACATATTTAGGAAGGAGTTGGCACAGAGAAATAATTCTGAGTCCTTATTGCCACTCCTCTGATGGACATTTTGCTCTGGCCTTGATGAGATATCCTGTAGAAAGTGGAAATATCCCATTAGAGGATGATTGATTGAGTCATAAACTTGAACATTACCATAAACAAAAGCAAGAAAGATGAAAAGAACCAGAGCTTAAAGATACAAATAGAAGAAGAGCTATGCACACAGACATTTTACAGACAAGAAAACTGAGGCAATCAGGTTTATGTGACTTGCCTAGAGTCCTAATAGCTAGTAAACCTCTGAAGCCAGATTTGATGAGTCTTCCTGACTCCAGGTCTAATACTTTATCATACCATTGTACCATTTACCTGATGATTATAGTAGTATAGCCGAACAGCTGAACACAGCATTAAAAGACAAATTATTTATCCTAGATAACAGAAAACAATAGATGAATCCTTCCTAGATTAGAAAGGGAGAAGACCATGTATATTGAATTTGATATATGACATTAGTCATTGAAAAATAGTGATAAAGAATAATAAAAAATAAGAAATAAAACAAAGATTAGGTATTATAGGACTATATTCCAGGAGCCAGAACAGAAAGTAGCAAGGGATAGAGACATGATGGGAAGTCAATCCAAACCTTATACTCTCCTTCCCCCAGGTAGTACTGTGAGTTGTGAAGACTCTTGCTGAAGAGATATCCCTGGAAGAGGTAGAGTTCCCAGGAGAGGGAAGGTGGATTGTTTTGACTGTTCACAGACTCTGTTGTTTTGAGTGTCTTGTCACATTAAAGTTTATCTTGTATTTGATACATCATTTATCCAAATGTTTGCACAAGACCTGAGGACTTTTTTCCTTTTCTCAAAAACCAAAACACAAGATATTATTTAACTTCTTTCCCAGGGGAATCCTTGGATGGGCACAGGAGCCAAAGGAAGGGGGGGGGTGTATATGAGATACCCAGGATGTGACCAATCACTATAAACTAAGATCTTTGTATGAATTTGAGACTGAGGAGGTGGGAAATGTTGGAGATTCAAGGGCAAAGTAGGAAATCTGGACAAGATTCTGTACATGGGTATATGAACTTGGCCGTACTCCCCAACTTTTTTTCTCAGGTCTTTCCCAGACTCCTCATGTGCCATTTCATGCCACACCTTCCATGCTATCGTTGAGATAGATAACTAGAAAACTGTGTTGATCATATTAGAAATCTATAGTAGTGTGGGAAAAGCATGTTGGGGCTATAGTTACATTGATCACCAGATTGAAATACCCAGATGGGACTGGCTACTGCAGTAAATCTCTGCCAAAATTCAATCAAGTGGGGGCATTTCCAAACCCCTGGCACTACCCTGTTTTTTGTCTGTGCTTGTAGAATCCAGTCTTGAAGTTCCTTTCCTAATACCTCTTCCTATGTCCTGAGCATTGAGGTAGTCAACGAAAAGCTACAAGGGGAGTTTATGGGTGTGTTCAAGGAGGATTAGCACCTCTGATGTCAGGGGTTGAGGAAAGCCCTTTTCAGGACGGATGGGCTATACCAGGTTAAGGATAACCAATGGGCTACAAACCTGCTGGTGAGTTATTTGGGTGTCTACCCCAAGCATGTGAAGACTTCCCCAGATAAGCACAATTTGCTCCATCAGTCATGAAGGCAACTGAAGTATGCGCTTTGGAGAGCTTAGAGCTTGATCAGACATTGAAGATGCCAAGATCATCCTCTGCAACCCAAACCAGTGCTAGTCATTTTGCCTTTTGTCTTGCCAGTGGACTTCGGTGGCTCTGGAAGAAAGAAAGAGTGCAACCCTGCCTCACTTAAAACCAATTCACATAATCCTGTGATGTCATTTTTCCTCTTCAAAAACAAAGGATGAATAACAATAGGGGAGTCTAAAGCTCATTTATAATTGCCTTACTATATTTAATAAATCATGTAGCCATTAAAAAATAAATGATCTAACATATGAATAATGCTAATCTGACAAAACATTTTCCCTAGGGGCATCTAGGTAACACAGTGGATAGAGCACCAGCCCTGAGTTCAAATCCTACCTCAGACACTTAATAATTACCTAGCTGTGTGGCCTTGGGCAAGCCACTTAACCCCATTTGCCTTGCAAAAACCTAAAAAAAAAATTTTCCCTACTTCAAGATAACATGTTCAAAGGGGAGATGAGAAATATATCCTACTTTAATAATTTTCCAGCATACTCAGGTCATATTCCCGGATCTATATAGATCCTGGATCCTGCTACACCTCCCATTCGTTTGGAAGAGTTTCAGTAGAGTGGGGGATTTATAGATGAGTGCCTTCTGGTGATCAGTGAAGAGTCTCTGGCCATTGGGAAAGTCTTTTAATACAGCCACTGAACTAGTGGCCGGAACAGTATCACTTGATGGTCAAAATCTATATTACACTTCCAAACTGATTAATGAAGCAATTAGTTCATTAATTTCTTAAGGGTTAGACTGCTTTTCTGTATGTTGCAGAAAACAGGGGAATAAGCCAACTTGAAAATCATTAAATTTCTTTGGTATCACAACCACCTGCCCTCACACTCCTACCACCTGTCAGGATGGTTTTGGTCATGGGTTATAAATAATTCTGAATTATAAAAAGTTAGCTTCCAGCTCATTCTCCAATGTACTCCACCTCCTCTCCAACTGTCTTGCCCACCTATGAATGACTCTACCCTGAGGCCTGCTTCATAATCAATAAGTTGCTAACTGGGAACTCTGTATCTTGAGGATCCTTAGTCATGCTGCACACTTCCCTTCTGAGTCACTCTCAGGCGCCTTATCATCATTCCCAGCCCTTTTTCTTTTTTTAAATAAATGAGAATGTAAGCTTCTCAAGACCTGTTTGTTCATTTCAGATGTGTCCAACTCTTTGTGACTCCATTTCCTTCTCCTGCTCATTTTACAGATGAGAAAACCAAGGCAAACAGGGTGAAGTGACTTGCCCAGGGTCACACAGCTAGTATCTGAGGCTGGAATTGAAGTCAAAAAGATGAGTCTTCCTGAATCTCACCCCAGTATTATATCCACTTCACCTCCTACGAGCCCTTCTTGAGAGTAAGGAGTCTTATTTTTCTGTTCTTTTATTCCCATCTCCTATCACAGTGACTAGCCAATAATAAGCTCTTAAAGAAATCCTCTTTCTTTCTATTATTTATTTATCATTACAACTATCATTTTACCTATCTATTCTATCATTTTCTATCATTCTAATCTGCCTACCTAATAACCATTAAGCAAATACATAATGAAACAAAACAAAAAGAATAATTTATAAATGTTTCACTCCAAGCAATTTAATTTGTTTAGAGAGGGAAAAAGTATATATTTATGTCTTGAATTCTTACAAAAATGACTATCCTGTTTAGAATTTTTAAGTTGTAATCTCAATTCACTAATTCACATTTCTCTAACACTTTAAGTTTTACAAAGCACTTCTCTCACAACAGGCTATTAAGATATATAGGATAAAAACTCTTTTTTAAAAATGTCTTTCTTTTAACATTCATTTAAAAATATTTTTAGTTCCAAGTTCCCTCCAGGCCCTTCTCCTACTACTTTGAAGGCATGTAATATAATATTCATTTTACATGGAAATCATGTAAAACAGGATGAATATTTTTATCTTCTTTAACTGGCGAAGAAACTGAGTCCCAGAGAGACAAAGTTTCTTGCCCAAGATCACACAGTTGCAACAGGTTAGTTAGAATTCTAATCCAACTGAATTAAATTCTAATCCTGCAAATTCAAAAATATATATATATATATATATATAATATATATATGAACATCTTATCAAGAAATAGCAAGGAAGCCAGGTTCATTGGATCTCAGAGTATGTGAATGAGAGGAATGTGAAAGAAGATTGTAAAGGTAGGAAGGGAACAGGTGACAAATAACTATAAGATGAACAAAAAAAATTAAAAATTAAAAAATTTTTAAAATTAAAAAAAAGATGAACAAAAGATTTTTTTAATTTTTTTTATCTATTTGGGGTGGCTAGGTGGCGTAGTGGATAAAGCACTGGCCCTGGAGTCAGGAGTACCTGGGTTCAAATCAGGTCTCAGACACTTGATAATTTACCTAGCTGTGTGGCCTTGGGCAAGCCACTTAACCCTGTTTGCCTTGCAAAAACCTAAAAAAAATATTTTTTTATCTATTTAAGGCAATAGGATTAAGTGACTTGCCCAAGGTCACACAGCTAGGCAATTATTAAGTGTCTGAGGTCACATTTGAACTCAGGTCCTCCTGACTCAGGGCTGGTGCTCTATCTACTAGCTGCCCCTGAATAAAGGATTTTTATATTTTTATAATTTATTTATGATAACAGCAACCTCCCATCTGTTTCCATGTCTACTTCAAATCTCTCTTTGTCCTGGGGATATTATGTCACTCTCCTTTAGTGCTTTACATTTTTATATAACCATGTGGTCACATGTCCCTTCTTCATCTCAATTTCCTGATTTCCCTGTGCAAACAGAGACTTTAGCCTTTTAATATATATATTTAAATATTTTATTTCTGCGTCTCTAAAGACAGAGGTCAAGGTTCAACTTTCTTTTTTTATTTCCTTTTTTGGTTGGGTAATGGGTTTTAAGAGACTTGTCCAAGGTCACACAGATAGTAAGTGTCAAATGTCTGAGGTCACATTTGAACTCAGGTCCTCCTGATTCCAGGGCTGGTGTTCTCTCCACTGTGTCACCTAACTGCCCCTATTTTGCTCTTTCTTAAGTTTCTCCTTGATTAGGACAACTCTGAGAAGGTTAATGCATATTTGTTTCCAACAGACCAAAACTCAATGAGGCCCTCCTTTTGGGGAGACATTTTCAAGGATGACTTACTTTAAGTCTTAGATAAAAATCTCAGTTTTTACAAGAAGCTCTTCCTTATCCCTTCCCCCTTCAGTGCCTTCCCAATGAGACTTCCCCAGTTTATCTTTTATTTTTCTTATTTTTTTTTGCAGGCAATTGGGGTTAAGTAACTTACTCAAGGTCACCCATCTAGTAAGTATGAAGTGTCTGAGGTCAGATTTGAATCAGGTCCTCTGGACTCCAGGATCAATCATTTCTCTACTCAGCCATCTAGCTGCCCCTATTTCTCCTATTTGTACTGTTATTTTCATAGTGTTCCTCCCCTCCCCCCTCTTAGACTATGAACTTCTTGAGGTCAGAGACAGTTTTTTGGGACTTTATATCCCCAGAACTTACTATAGTGATTGGAGCATAAATAATAAATAAATATCAGTTAAATGATTGGCAGATAGTGTTACCCCCATTTTTGGTATGACAAACCTGAAGCTTGGTGGGAGCAAAATGACTGCTCCACTGTCATATTATTAGTAAATGTTGGCACTTGAATCAGAATCTAGACTTTTTTTTTTGATTCCAAATTTTGTTCCCTTTCCCCTAAGCCTTGTGCCTTTTTTAGAGAGAATTAAAGCTAGAAAGACAACTACTTGTGTGATTCTGAGCAAATTTCTTAACCTCTTGACAAGGCAATCAGCTTAGGATACAGGAGCAGTCTTACAATAAAAGATGCTCATACCTTCCTTTGAGCAATGGTCAGAATTACCCAGTTGTTCAACAAATATTTTATGAATTCATTAGGATGGAAGGGGAAAAACATGTCTTAAGTATCTACTTTGTGTCAGATTAAGGCTTTACAAAAATGAATTCATCTGATCCTCACAATAATCCTGGAAGGAAGATGCTATTTATTATTTATTCCCATATTACAGTTGAGACAGACAGAAGTAAATTGATTTATCCAGGGTCACATAGCAAGGAAGTATCTGAGGTTGGATTTGAACTCAGAATTTCCTAACTGCACCACCCAGCTGTTTCCAGCAGCTCCATGGGTGAATCAATTAATCAATTTGAGACAATTTCCTCATTTGTAAAAGGGGATAGTGATACCTCTCTTTGGGCTGAAATGAGATAATCTAAGTAAAGTGATGATGATGATGTTATTTTGTTCTTTGTTCTCAAAGAAGACCATGACATCAGGGAAATGATACCATGACATGCAAGTGATTTGAATTTGAGTGAGGGGGTGCTTGTCTAAGTCACCAGCTTCACTATCTCCTTTGGGATCATCTGATTCCTGTAGCTAGATATGGATCAGAATTCATATCTTGTTTAAGCTCAAAGGGACAGGGAGAGGCAAAATTTGAAATCAGGTTCTCTGACTCCTCAGGCAACTATGATCATAGGAATTTGTTGCTGGGAGAATTCATCTAGGTTAGACTTTTAAAGAGAATTCATCTGGTTTAGACAACTAGAGATACCTCTGGATGAAAGGGTTAAGTGACTTGCCCAAATGTCTGAGGCTGATTTGAACTCAAGTCCTCCTGACTACAGGGCTGGTGTGTAAACTACAGCATTACCTAGCTGCTTATATAAAATACTATATAAATATCAGTTAATATTAAAAGATAGTATTATAATAAATACCATCACCTATTTCTTTATTGCTTTACAATTTACAAATTTTCCTCCAAATAATGCCTGGTACTCTTCATTGTCCATCAGTAGCTCTGTTTGGCTTAGACTCCACAGAACATCCTGCCTCTCATCACCATACTTATTGACCCAGTCTTTGATACTCTGCATCTTCTCAATTGTCTCTTCTCTCAGGTTAAAGGACTAGAAAGGGAGACAATAAACTCTTCTTAAAGTCTTTCTTTAGAGAAGGCTCAGATCAGAGCTTTCCAACTATTTCTCCACTCCCATAAGCTGTTTTGTTCGTCTGATAGGTTTCCACTCCAAGAGAACATCATGCCTCTGGTGTCCCACTCCCCTGCTTTTCAACTTCCTTTGGAGCATTTTTGTGTTTTGCCTTCCCTCATTAGAGTCTAAGTTCCTTGAGGGCAGGGAACAATTTTTTTATTTATATGCCCAGTACTTAACTTTGTACCTAGAATATTGTAGGTCTTTAATCATTGTTTATTGAATTTAATTAGTGTAGAATAAGTGGTTAAAAATGTTTGCTGACTTGATAATAATTCTGTGAAGGAGGGTGTGCCAGACTTATAAATGTAAGACTGGAAGAAGGGATCTTAGAAATCATTTAGTCCATTCCCAGATCTGACCATAACCTCCTCCTCCCACCCCTTCCAGTCAGAATAAGAAATAATAAGAAAGTTTATAAGCAACCAGGATAAGGTGGCAATAACAGAAAATTAAATTATGCAGGGGAACCTGGAAGTCAGGTACAAACCAACCCAAAGATCAAAGGAGAATCATTTACAAATTTTATCATATATTAACCAAAGATCACATCCTATGTGGAATCAGGGAAAGATATTTAGACTATGTTACCAAGGTTTTTGATCCTATGATATATAAATTTGACAAGTTCCAGAAAGCAGCAGAACACTAAAAAATGCTAATAATTTTCAGGTGATTTGGGCTTTCAAGGTTTCCTGACAATGCTGAAATGATTTGAATATATTAATGAATTCTAAGGTGACATGGATAAAAGTTAATCTGTTCCCCTCTTCAATTCCTGTCTCATACACACACACACACACACACACACACACACCCAGCCCTCCTACATCATCATTGGACCACCACTCTAATTATGGTTATGTGAGTGATTGTCTACGCCTCTCCCCCACCCCATCTTCTTCCTTTAAAAAAAAAAAGATTTGTTGGGGCTGCTAGGTGGTGCAATGGATAGAGCACCAGCCTTGGAGTCAAGAGGAACTTAGTTCAAATCTGCCCTCAGACACTTAATACATGACCTTGGGCAAGTCACTTAACCCCATTACCTTGCAAAAACCAAAAATAAAATAAAAAAGATTTGTTTTGTTGGGGAAGCAATTACAGTTAAATGACTTGTCCAGGATCCCACAATAAGTAAGCCAGATTTGAACTTAGGTCCTCCTGATTCCAGGGCTAGGGCACTATGCCCTCTGTTACCAAGCTGCCCCTATCTTCTTCATCTGCCTTCATTGCCCCAACTGTTGCCCCCATACCTTCTATGGTTATTAAAATATGATTACAGCCTCTATACCACTGCCAATTGTGGTCTTTCCCAGTCAATATCCAAAGAACTAGGCATGACTGCCCCATTTCATAATTTCATTAATTAATTATGAATTCAACATGATTTCATCATGCTACCATTTCATAAAATGCTAGGTAGTGGATAGAGCTCGGGTCCTGGAGTCAGGAAAAACCCAAGCTTAAATCCTACCTCTAACATTTCCAATCTGACTAATTCTGAGAAAGGCACTTAACTTCATCTTTCCTCAGTTTCCCCAGCTGTAAGATAGGAATTATAATAGCATTTACCTTCCAGGGTTGTTGTGAGGATCAAATCAGAGATCTGTAAAGCTCTTAGTAAGCACTTGGTAAATGATTTTTTCCTTCCTTTTTCCTTCTCTCTTTCCCTAATTCACAGAAGCTATATCTTAGAAGTTAGGGAGTCAGTCAGAGGAACCAAGTTAGGAAGGACAAGGCAAGAGAACAAATTCCATCCCCTCCTCCAGTAGCAAGGAAGGAGATAGCCCTGACATCAGAGTAGCCTACCTTTAGCTTCTTTTATTCTCTTCTCACTGAGATGCTAGCCAGTTCAGGTAAGGCTGATCTGGAGACTGGAGATTACAAAATGACTTCTGGTCCTGAGATTGGGCAAAATTCTCTGTTGCTGCCTCTGCTCCCTGACTCTCAGTCCTTTGGTCCACTTAGAGCTCTCCAAGGTCCTGAATGTGTTCTCTTGCCCAGAGCTTCTCTGGACTTTGGCCTTTTTATCTGACCAGTTGACTTTAACTCATAGGCTAAACTTCAGCTACTCTTGCAGTATGGTATAATGAACAAAGTGCAGGAATTAGAGTATGGGAGACCTTGAATCAAACCTGGACATGTCTCTGTGATCATGCACACATTTGAGCTTCAGTTTCCTTATGTATAAAAAATGGATAATAATTTCTATCTCATGGGACTATTATACCTTTCAGATAAAATGATGTAAAGAGAAATGTAAATCATTAAATCTTGTTAAGTCTCCAGATCAGCCTTGCCTGAATTGGCTAGCATCCCAGTGAGAAGAGAATAAAAGCAACTAGTTATGATAATTATTATTGAACATATGAGTTCTTTTCCCAACATTAGGACAGTTTGATAGTGTAATTAATGCAATAGCACTACTAGGTCTATATCTCAAAAGAGATTTTAAAAATAAGGAAAAGAATTTATATGTACAAACACATTTATAATAGCTCTTTTTGTGGTAGCAAAGAATTAGAAATTGAGATGCTTATCAGATGGGGAATGACTGAACAGGTTGTAGTGATATATATGACTGTGATAGAATACAATTTTGCAAATAGAAATGATAAACGAGAAGCCTTTAGAAAAAATCTGAAAAGACTTAGGTGAACTGATGCAAAGTGAATAGTATGATGATCAACTGGGAATGACTTAGAGAGATAGCTAGGTGGCATAGTGAATAGAGTATGGGCCCTGGAGTCAGGTAGAACCAAGTTCATATTTGACCACTTAATAATTACCTAGCTGTGTGACCTTGGGAAAGTCACTCAACCCCATTGCCTTGCCAAAAAAGTTCCCCTCCCCCCAGAAGAGAATGATTTAGCTATCCTCAGCAATATAATGACTGGAGACAATTCTAAAGGACTTATGATGAAAAATGTTATCCACATTCAGAGAAAGAACTGATGGAATCTAAATGCAGACAATAGCATAATTTTTTAAAACTTTTTTGTTGTGTTTTCTTTTATAACACACACAACAAATATGGAATATGGCTGTACGTGTAAAACCTATATCAAATTGCTTGCCTTCTCAATAAGAGAGGGGAAGAGGAAAATTTGGAACTCAAAATTTTAAAAATGTTTAAAATGTTAAATGTAATTGAAAAAATAAAATATTAAAGAAAAGAATAATAAAAAAAATGTGGCCATCAGAATGGTATTTCTCCCTTACAAAAACAAGACTGCAATCCCAGTATCTTCCCTAGAAAGAGTATTGGAATTAAAGAACTGTAATGAAGCATAGAACAAAGATTGCCAGGGTTGAGAGAGATTAATGACCTTGGGAATCAACTTTGTTCCACCTCCTTGATAGAGAATTTAGGTCCCAAGAGGGAAAAAATAGTACAATAAATCAATAGTAGGGGGTAGGATGTAACCCAGGGCTCCTGACTCCCAATCTAGAGCTCTTTGCAGGATCATAAAAGGGTCACACAGTTAGCCTGAAAGGGACTCTAAGGGTCACCCAGTCCAAAGTTATCATTATGCAGTGAAGGAAATTGAATCTCAGAGAAGTTAAATCCAATCCAATAAATTTAATCATTTATTAAGTGCCTAATAGGTACCAGGCACTGTACTAGATATAAAATTAATAAAAAGAGTCTCTTCCTTCAAAGAATTGACAACACACAAAAGGAGACAGGAAAGGGAGTGGCTGTATGTGGAACAGACACCAGAGGCTAAACAGAGCAGAGGCATCTTGTTGCTTGGAATCAAAACCAGATAGGAGGGGAGGCTAGGTGGCTTAGTGGATAAAGCACCGGCCCTGGAGTCAGGAGTACCTGAGTTCAAATCCAGTCTCAGACATTTAATAATTACCTAGCTGTGTGGCCTTGGGCAAGCCACTTAACCCCATTTGCCTTGCAAAAAAACCCTAAAACAAAACAAAAAAACAAAACCAGATAGGACAGCTGATGCAAAGTGGCAAGAGATGAGAGTTCAGTTTCTGCCTTCTATAAAGGAAGACATTGGGAGGAATTTGGCACTCTGTCCTCTAGCACTCCAATCCAAGAGGAGAGAAAGCTGTGGGAAGTAGTGACAATCTGGGCTTAATACAGTGGTGAATTTAGAAGTGAAGAGCTTTTCCTGGGAGGGGCATTTTGTTCCAAGGAATTTAAACTGGGCAAGGAGGCAAATACAATGTGAAGTGAGCTGCAATTGCAAAGATGTAAAAGTTAAATGGGCTGCTTTAGGTCACTTGGACAATAATGTCATAATTAGAATTGGAAATCAGGTCCTCAGATTTCAGATTCAACCCTTTTTCCTCACAGGAATCTTGGGGAAAAGGCTTTTTAGACAATTGATAGGAAAGTCTAGAAATGTTTATGGGGAAAAAAATGAAAAGATTTTTCTAACAGCGTTTAAAAATTTTTTTAAAGACCTGGAAAGATGTGAACTGATGTATAGTGAAGTGAAAGGAAGGAGAATATTATTTACAATATCAGTAATATTATTGGATGATGGATTGTGAATGACTACTTATCTCAATGATATAAAGATCCAAGACAATCCCAAAGGACTTATGATGAAACATATACTATCCACCTCCGGTGAAAGAACTGATAGTGATTGAAGCATGCTTTTTTCACTTTTTCCATTTTTTTAATTCAAATCTTATTATTCAAAATGACTAGTATGGAAATAATTTACATAATTGTACATGTGTAATTTGTATCTGATTGCTTATTGTCTCAGGGATAGGAGAGATGATGAGAGGAAGGGATAGAATTTAGAGCTCAAAACTTTAAATAAGAATCCTTTAAAAAAATTCTAAAAATGTTTTTAATCTTGCAAATGAACTTGATATCTGTAAAAAGTATTTAAAGAAAGAAATATTTCTTAGATGATTTGATAATTTTCAGTTTCCTCAAGTTCAGGGGGTAGAGAATAAGGAAATTTTTTTTATTTTGTGAAAAGGTTACCTAGGGTTTGGTTTTAACATTCGTATGTTTATTGTTCACTTGAGACTGTGGTCAATTGTGCATGAAAGGGAGTCAGTGAAACTGCACTCAGAGAAGCTTTGGGGGTGAATATAGTTAAATTGAATCTCAGAGAAGTTAAATCCAATCCAATAAATTTAATTATTTGTTAAGTGCCTAATAGGTATCAGGCATTGTACTGGATACAAAATTAATAAAAAATAGTCTTTTCCTTCAAAGACAACAGGGTCAGAATGGGGGGTGGTGGAGGGGTCTTCACTAGCTGGGGATTTTCAGCTGTAGTCCATCAAAAGGATTCTCTGATGTGCTTAAAGTCAAGTCCAACCCTGGGTAGGAGGATCTTTATCAATAATTTCATTAACTTCCAAAAAGCCCCCCCCCCCCCTTTAATTATGAGGCTTTGGAGATAGGATTTAGGGAAATAGGAAGGCAAGCTTACTGAAAGATAGGTTTCCACCTTTTACAAATGCTAATTTGACCTGATGGCCTTCTTTACCTGAAAATGACTTCCCAACTTCCTGTTGCAGAATTAAAAGGTAAAATATACATCAAAATGCATTGTTCACACTCCATAGTTAAAAAATTCCTGGAAATTTTTTATCTTTTCTTTGAAGCAGAAATCTTTAATCCCTAGAAGGTGGTAATGGAAATATTTACCCAAACAAAGATGAACTCCTGTTTCAATGTATTGGAGTCAAGAGACCCAGGGACCAGTCCTAGTTCTGATATTTATTTTGTGATTTGGGGTAATTTTCTCCTCCCTTGGACTTGATCATTCAGAAAACAAAAGGATTAGACTTCAATCAGTGGTTCTTTTTTTAAGCCGTGGATCCCACTGGCATTCTAATAAAGCCTATGAATCTCTTCTCAAACTAATATTTTCAAATATATAAAATAAAATTCAGAGAATTATAAAGGACATCAATGACACTGAATTGATTATCAATTTAAAAAAAAAGACCAGGGTCCCAAGGTCAAAAACCCTTGATGCATCATCTCCAAGATCCTTTCTAGTTCTGACAGTCTATGTTCATTTTTTAAAAAAAGCTTTATTGATTTTTTTATATCATAGGCATTTCTAGACAGTACCTTCTTCACCCTAATAAATCTTAACCTGTAACAAACACTGAAAGATATTCAGCAGAACCAACCCAACACATTAGCCAGGACAGTCTAGTTTCAGAAAGAGTATAATATAGTTGAAAGAACAATTATTCAAAAGGAAAAGTACATCCTTTCAGGTATCAGAGCTTGGATTCTTGTCTCACTTTTGCTATATACTACTTTAGTATACCTGCACAAATCTTTAAATTTTTCTGAGTTGGAGTTTCCTCATTTATAAAATGGTGGTAATCTACACTCTAGTTAATTCACAGGTTTGCTTAAAAAAAATCACTAAATTAAAATAGTAATTCTTATTTTAAGACCTATTTCAATTATATTGTTCCATATTTGAAGGGATATTCCAACTCTGATAGTTCACATGTATATATCTCTTTAAGATTTATAAAGCACATTCTTCACTGCAATGGGCAGTGACACTTTTGACCTTTGACACTTACTACTATGTGACCCTAGCCCAGTCATTTAATCTTTTTGCCTCAGTTTCCTCAACTTCAAAATAAATTGGAAAAGGAAACTACAAACCACTTCAGTATCTATGTCAAGAAAACTCCAAAAATTACTAAATTATAACAAATATGCCCATCTTAATTTATAGTCCTAGACAGCTAATCATCTATTGGCAGTTACACAACTGAATGACTCTTCAGCATCTCAAATCAAACATACATAAAAAAACAGAACTCATCACCTTCCTTGCCAAACTTCCTTATTTTATTTAGGATACTACTACCCTAGTCTCCTGAGCTAATAGACTCAATTCCTCTCTCTCCCTAATATATAGCATTGACATCTATATAAATTGTCAGATCCTGTCAATTCTATCCCCAACAACTTGTATCTTTGCATTCTCCATTCACATGTCCAATAGCTTAGTACCCCAAGAGTTTAATCTTGCTAAATCAGAAGTCACCCTAAAGTAGTTTCAAGTTCACATTTTTATAGAAATTATGAAGAAAAGATGATATTCTGTTGTCTAAAAGCAAAATTAGATGGCAGAGTGGGTAGAGCACCAGTCATGAAGTCAAGAGGATCTGAGTTCAAATATGACCTCAGGGGGCAGCTAGGTGGCACAGTGGATAGAGCACTGGCCCTGAAGTCAGGAGTTCCTGAGTTCAAATCAAGCCTCAGACACTTAATAATTACCTAGCTGTGTGGCCTTGGGCAAGCCACTTAACCCCACTGCCTTACAAAAAAAAAAAAAACACCTTTAAAAAAAAACCCCAAAAGCCAAATATGACCTCAGACACTTATTAGTTATATGACTTTGGGCAAGCCATTTAACCCTGATTGCCTCACATTTGGATATCTCCAGTCATATCTGACCACTAGCTCTGGAGGAAAAAGTGAGGCTGGTATCTTAGCCTTGCACCCTTCACTCAAATGCAATTCAAATGCATGTCAAGGAATCAATTTCCTGAGATCATTGTCTCCTTTGAAAAAGGATAAACATTATCAAAAGGAAAAGTACGTCCTTTCAGTTAAAATTTTTAGAATGACTAAGCTGAGATCAACTTGAATAAGGGTATGCATGCTTTTGAAAAATAACTACTTCCCCCAACCTATTTCAGTCCAGTCAAAGATAAACCAAAAAAACCACCTCTCTTCATTTGCTTAACAAAAATTCATTCTTCCTTTCAGATTGGCCAGGCTGCATTCCCTCAGGTAATCCGGTTACCGGCCTTCTTTAGTAAATTAAGAACCATACTTATTTTGATTAAGCAAATGTTCTTATTTAAGGGAGATAGATTAGGTCTTTGTTTTAGAGTGAGGACTTCAAACCAGGTCTCAGACCTAAAATTAATTCTTAATTTCCATAACACAGCTGAAGTCACAATACTAATTTCCACAACACAGTTGACACCTTTTTGTGTAAAAAAAAGGAGTCAAAAATATTTTCATAATAATACTTAGATATTTTAAGTTCTAATACCATAAATATCTGGAAATACAACCCAAACTACAACGCAGCCATAAGGTTTTCAATAGTATAGGATCCTGAAAGCCAATAATGTAAAATGAGGATAATGATAGCAGCTATTTCCTGGAGTTGGTGCAAGAAATAAATAAATTCATAGTTATAAAGTGCTTAGCACAGTGCCAGTTCCATTATAATAATTTAATAAATACTGCCGGGAGCAACTAAGTGGCTCCATTACATGGAAGCTTATGGAATCAAAAAGACTCATTTTCATGAGTTCAAATCCAGTCCCAGACACATACTAGCAGTATTCATCCTATTTGCTTCAGTTTCTTCAACTATAAAACGAACTGGAAAAAAAATGGCAAACCACTCTAGTATCTTTATCAAGAAAATTCTATATGGCATCACAAAGACTGGACTAGACACTAAACAATAGCAAAATGCTTATTCCTCTTTCCTTTCCCCCTTAGTGTGCATAGAGGGATGCAATGTGGATCAGAAGACCTGGGGTTCAATCAGCTAACTACAGTAATCACTAATTTATAAAATGAGAATACAAATACATAACTACCTTCGTCACAGAATTATCCCAAAACTCAAATGAGTTAAATAATGTATTCCATAGTATGTTGCAAGTCTTAAAGTGCTACAGAAATGGAACTTGTTAGTAATGTTTTCTTTTTCCTGATCTGAGTATATATTTTTTAGAATTTACTCCAAATTCATGAAAACAACCAAAAATTATTTTTATAGGCAAAGTAAAACAGGGAAAAATTAGGATATGTGAAACCACAAATCTCTATTGTGTTTAACTTGTTTTTCATGTTATTCTCCAAGATATCCTGCTTGATCATGTTTCCTTCTTAAATTCTTCTGTTCTTATTTGCTGTGTTTTAACACTGAGTCTGAGCTGCAATCTCACCCTGGAGTCTCCCTTAGAGCCTATGACTCTACCCCTTGGAATATCTCCCCAAAGTGGCCTTCTAGCCTTGGAACATCCCTTTGCCATGCCAACCTGGTTGTCCCATTGGTGATTTACTCTCTGTCTCCTTTTTGAGGAAGGAGAGGTGAAGGCCAACTCCCATTTTCTACTTGCCTTTCTTCAGACAACCCAGATTTCAACATCACATTCTCATGCAGGTTACCTCCCCTGACCTCTTCTGCTACTTTTCTTTTTATTCCTTCTTTTAAAAAAAAAATATTTCATTTGTTTTCCAATTATGTGCAATAGTAGTTTCTACCTATCATTTTTGGTAAGGTTTTAAATTTTACAATTTTTTCTCCACTCTTCCTTCCCTCCTCCCACCTCCCACAGAAGGCAGTCTGATAATCTTTACATTGTTTCTATGCTATATATTCATCAAAATTGAATGTGTTGAGGAAAAAAACACATCTTTTGAGGATAAAATATTGGAGATTGCAAAATTATGTAGTGCATAAGACAACTTTTTTTTAAAAAATAAAGATAGTAGACTTTGGTCTTTGTTTTAACTCCACAGTTCTTTCTCTGGATGCAGATACCCTAAAATTGTCCCTGATTATTGTACTGATGGAATGTTCTGCTATTTTTCAACTCCCTTTAATGTACCCACTTCCCCCATTAGATTATAAGATCCTGGAGCCTAGGGATTTTCTCCTAGTAACTGTATTCCCACTACTTAAAATAGTCCCAAGTCCGTGCTAATCATTTGATAAACACTTCTTATCTTGCCTTTATAATTTTTCTGGATATTTTTAAAATGCTAAAATGAATTCTCTTCTTCCCTCTCGAATTGATATCTTTCCTCTCCTCTCCCTGCCTGCCTCAATAGGAAGAGGAAACCCTTAACCTCAGAACAAAAAAAATAGTGAAGCAAAACAAATCCCTACATTTGTCACTTCCAAACATGAATTTCTCATCCTGCATTTTGAGTCCATCACCTTTTAGTCAAGAAGTATGCAGTAATAACTATATAGCTATGCAGTCATAGTCATAAATGTCTCAGATGAAACATGGAAGAGTGGAAAGATTACCAGGTTTAGAATCAAAGGATTCAAATCCTACCTTGGGAAAAATCTTTATTCTTCTCGAATTTCATCTATAAAAATGAGTGTGTTGGAAGCAGCTAATTGGCACAGTGGATAGAGCACAAGCCCTTGGAATCGGGAGGACCTGAGTTCAAATACTGTCTCACTTGCTAGTCACCTAATGTGACCCAGGTCATGTCATTGCCTCGGCCATCCTGCCCATCCTTGAATTTCAACTCATGTTCCTCTACCTTTTTAGTCACTTAGGCAATAGGCCATGGTGGAAAGCACTCTGTCTTTGGAGTCACAGGGTCAGGGTTCAGGTCCTTCTGCCATCACTTTCTACTTGTGATAGGGAGATCATTTAAGCCCTCTTTGCCTCTAAAAGGATGGAGTTGGATTTCTAAGGTCCTTTAAGTTTAAGATTCTATGACTTCTGAAAAGTAGACAATATTATAAAGAAACTAGGAAAACAAGGAATAGTTTACCTGTCAGATCTATGGAAAGGGGAGCAATTTATGACATGAAAGAGATAGAGAATATTGTCAAAAACAAACTGGATAATTTTGATTAAATTAAAAAGGTTTTGCACAAACAAAACCACTATAAGATCAAAAGAAATGTAGTAAATTGGGAAACAATTTCTGACAAAGGACTCATTTCTAAAATATATGGAGAACTGAGTCAAATTTATATTAAAAAAAATCCAACAAGCCATTCCCCAAATGACAAATGAACAAAGAATATGCAAAGGCAATTTGTGGAGGAAGAAAGCAAAGCTCTCTATAGTCATATGAAAAATTATTCTGAATCACTACTGGTTAGAGAAATGAAAATTAAAGCATCTCTGAGGTACTACCTCACACCTCTCAGATTGGCCAATATGACCAGAAAGGATAATGATCAATGTTGGAAGGGGATATGGGAAATCTGGGACACTAATGCATTGTTGGTGGAGCTGTCAACTGAACCAACCTTTCTGGGGTTTTATTTTTCATTTTTTTGCAAGGCAATGGGGTTCAATGGCTTACCAAAGGCCACACAGCTAGGTAATTATTAAGTGTCTGAGGCCGGGTTTGAACTCAGGTCCTCCTGACTCCAGGGCCAGTGCTCCATCCACTGCACCATCTAACAGATCCCTGATCCAAACTTTCTGGAGAACATTTTGGCATTATGCCTAAAGGGCATTAAAACTGTGCCTACCCTTTGATATAGCAATACCACTACTAGGTCTATACCCTGAAGAGATCATGAAAAAGGGTAAAAACAACACTTGTACAAAAATATTCTTAGCAGTTCTGTTTATGGTCGCAAAGATTTGGAAATCAAGGGGATGTCCATCAATTGGGGAATGGCTGAACAAATTGTTGTATACGTGTGATAGAACACTATTGTTCTATAAGAAATCATGAGTAGGGCAGCTAGGTGGCACAGTGGATAGAGCACTGGCCCTGGAATCAGGAGGACCTGAGTTCAAACCTGTTCTCAGACACTTAATAATTGACTAGCTGTGTGACCTTGAGCAAGTCACTCAAACCCCATTGCCTTAAATAAACAAATGGATTAATAAATAAATGAATAAACAAACAAATGAATAAATAAATAAATGAATAAACAAACAAATGAATAAATGAATAAACAAACAAATAAATAGATAGATATACAAACAAATGAATGAATGAATAAATAATGAATAAATAAATAAATGAAAGAAATCATGAGGAATAGGATTTCAGAAAAACCTGGAAAAACTTACATGAATTGATGCTAAGTGAGATGAGAAGAACACTGTATACCCTAACAACAACATGAGGGTGATGATCAACCTTAATGGACCTCTTCATTTCATCTGTGCAATAATCAGGAACAATTTCAGGAGATCTATGATAGAGAATACAATCTATATCCAGAGAAGGAACTATGGAGTTTAAGCTAAGATCAAAGATTATTATCTTCAATGTTTTTAAAAAATTGTCTTATGTACTACATAATTTTGCTATCTCTAATATTTTATTTGTTCCTCAAGGATATGTTTTTTTCTCTCAACACATCTAATTTTTATATATACATATCATGGAAACAATGTAAAGATTATAAGACTGCCTTCTGTTGGAGGGAGGGGGGAAGGAAGGGAGGGAAGGGGAAAAATTGTAAAATTCAAAATGTAACAAGAAAGTGATTGGCGTAAACTACTATTGTATATAATTGGAAAATAAATAAAATATTTATATAATTTAAAAAGTATTCTAGGACTTCTGTCAAAGAATTGGAAATTGAGGAGATGCCCATCATTTGGGAAATGACTGAACAAGTTATGGTATATGAATGTTACAGAGTACTATTGTTCTATAAGAAATCACAAATGGTCAGACCCTAGAGAAGCATGGAATGAATTACAGGATCTGATGCTGAGCAAAGGGAGCAGAACCAAGACAACATTATACACATTAACAGTAACATTGTGAGTTGATCAACCTTGAAGGATACAGCTCCTCTAGGAGAGGACAACCTTATTAGAACAGCTATGAATAATGCCATCCCTATCCAGAGGAAGAAAAACAAACCAAAAAAAAACTCCTTCAAAATCTGAATGAACACTACATTCATTTTTTTTTTTTTTGCAAGGCAATGGGGTTAAGTGGCTTGCCCAAAGCCACACAGCTAAGTAATTATTAAATGTCTGAGACCAGATTTGAACCCAGGTACTCCTGACTCCAGTGCCCGTGCTTTATCCACTGTACCACCTAGTCACCCCAACTATATTCATTTTTTAAAAAATTTCTCTAATGTATTTCTTTCCTATCTTATGGTTTTCTTTCTTTTCCCTTCATCCAAATTCCTTATACTAAAAATGACTAATCTGTAAACATGTTTAACACAAATTTTTATGTACCCTATTCACCACTGAGGGGAGGGGGTTGGGAAAGGAAGGTGGAAGAAAATTATGTAAGTTAAAAATATGCATATGGGTGAATATTGAAAAATTTTCCTAACATGTAATTTTCATAACATAATTACAAAAAGCTTCTATGACTTCTTAAGAGTTCCCATTCCTGGGTGGCTAGGTGGTGCAGTGGCTAGAGCACTGGCCTTGGAGTCAGGAGTACCTGGGTTCAAATCTGGCCTCAGTTACTTAATAGTTACCTAGTTGTGTGGCCTTGGGCAAGCCACTTTAACCTCATTGCCTTGAAAAATCTAAGGAAAAAAAAGAGTTCTTGTTCCTACACTGACCCAAGATTTTCTGGGGAAGGGAGGGAATTTCTCAGTTCTCTCCAATTTATTCTATCTATAGTTTGTTTTGTCAGGAAGTTAGGTGAACAGTGTTGGGCTTGGAATCATATAGAATGATCTTCTTGAATTCTAATCTGGTCTCAGACTCATGCTAGCTGTTGTGAAAGTATCCCCGCCAAATGAGGAGGGGTCCTCACTGAGTTTTGATCTGTTAGAAATAAATGTTTTAACATTCTCAGAGCTTGTTCAGATATAATAAGCGAAGGACAAATGTTAAAGCCAGAGTTTGTCCTATTCAGGGCAAAGGTTACCAGAGAATTAGGTTAATAAAGCACATTTATTGGTATTATTCTAAGTGGAGGACTTAGCCTGCAGTCAATGGAAGAGAGTCTGTTAGAGTTAGAGAACCAAACCCCTCAAAATAGAGACCTAAGTTAGGCTTTAATAGCCTTGACCTTCAGTAGGCATGATCTGAAACATAGCCTAAAGCTTGTCCAATCAAAGAAAGGTATGTCCCCAACCCAGAATGGGGTGTGGACTAGGCCAGAAGGCTTGGGAGGAACTCAGGAAGTGGGGAGAAGTAAGTTGGGGGGGTCTTAGGATGAGGAGCAGAACTGCCATCAGACATTCCAGTAAAAGGCATGTCTTATCCTTAAAGACCTTCAAAGTAATGGAGATAACTGTAGGGCCTCTTGATGGATTAAGAAGACACACCTGTGATCTGTTTACAGGTAAAGGAGCTCTCTCTGAGCATTCAAAAGAATTTAAAACAATTGCTAAATTGATCTAATTAAAGGTGACCTCACCTGACTCTGCTCTTAAAGGGGACAAAATTCTCAGTTGACACTGTGAGACCCTGACACTCCCACCTGTTTTCCTCAGTTTCCCCATCTATAAAAATGATCTGAAGAAGGAAGTGGTAAACCACTCCAGTATCTCTGTCAAGAAAATCCCAAATGAGGTCACAATCAGACACAACTGAACAACAGCAGCTACATAGTTTATTTTGTTTGTATATTGTCTCCCCCTTAACCTAGAGAGTCAGGGATCATCTTTTGCCTTTCTTCATTCTCCAAGGCTTAGAGAATGCACAGTAGTAGGTACTTAAGAAATGTTTGATGCTTGTCCTTCATAGGGAGGTGATTCCATGACAAGCACATGAATTGGATTTGAGTGAGGGGGTGCTGTGCTAAGTCACTAGCCTCAATTTTTCTTCCAGAGTCAACTGGATTCAAATATGCATTAGGATGACTGGAGATGACCCTGGATGCAAGACAATCAGAGTTAAATGACTTGTCCAAGGTCACATAGCTAGTAAGTTTCTGAGGCTGAATTTGAACTCAGGTCCTCTTGACTTCAGGGTTGGCACTCTACCCACTGTGTCATCTAGCTGTTTATTAGTTGACTAACTGAACTCAAAAAAATATTGTAAGGAATATGGGGTATTTGGCTTTCACAGAATGTGAGGAGGGATTGCTTAGTTTACGTTACAAAGACTAGGGCCAACCCTTCACTGTCTCAGGTTTGTGAGTGTAAGACAAAAGAAATGATTCTGATCAATAATTTCGCTTAATGAGGTCTCTTACCAGACATTAAGTCTCCTTACCCAGGGGGAGTAAACTAGCTTCAATTGGTTAGGGGTTGACCTAGGGTCTGTGTCCTTGTCCTTTGCTCCTACTCAATGAAGTTCATATATATTACTGCATGCACAGAGAAGCACACTCCTCTGTGCCCATTAGTATAATGACCAGGGCAGGGAAAACCTGTAGAAGTGAATGTATTAATTAAATTGTAACTTTGACCATTGATTGACACCAAGGGGAAGAATAAGCCATTTCAAACTGCATATAAAACTGTACATTTTTATAATTCATAGACTTTCTCATAAGAGAGATAGTCTTTCTTTGCAAAGAAGTTAATTATTGAAAAACTATTTTAATCACTGTGGACTAAGCTTTTATAATTATGAGTCATTGATAACAATTACTAACTCCATTTTAGAGAGAGAAAAGAACAGGTCTGGAGAAGAAAAGTGTTTTGTTCATGAACACAACATATAAAAATTGATAGAACTGGGATTTGAACTGTGGTCTTCTGACTCCAAGTTGAATGCTCTTTTTTATTATTTGACACTCACTCTCCATAACCTTCAGTGAGGCGAGTTAGGGGCTCCAAAAAGAGGTTTGAGCCTCCATTGGGATTATTGTGGGAGAGGAGGTAATAATGATAATTCTCTTGAACTAGTTAGACACAATTCTAGTCACAATTCCAATCTAGAATACATTTCCTTCTCCCTTTAACCCTTTAAAATTCTGCTTCATCATCCACATCCAATGAACTGCCAAATCATGCCAATGCTGCTTCTTCAAGTCTCAACTCTATCTCTATCTACTCACATGACACCTTATTCAAACCCTTATTATTTCTTCTCAGGACTATTGTTCAGCCTACTACTAGTCTCACCTTTCTCAAAATCATAGTTCAACATTTATTGATTTTTTTTGGCTTTTTTTTTGCAAGGCAATGGGGTTAAGTGACTTGCCCATGGGGGTTATCACACAATTATTGAGAGAATATTCTTAGAGCACCAATCATGTTACTCCCTTTATCAAGAAGCTTCAAAGACTTCCTATTACTAAGACTTCCTATTACTAAGAATAAAATACAAATTTTAGATTCTCAGTTGGAATTTAAAGCTTTTCACCATCTGGTTACCAGATCCCCTTAGTAGAGCAGCAAGGACTTGGTCCCCTCCCCTGCTTCACTATCTCTGGGTAGTTTTCCTCCTTCTCTCCCAAAGTGATGAGATTCTAAAAGGGAACTACAAGCCAAGTTCAGTTTCCTGAAGTTGGAAGAAGAGTTCTTGGTGCCCCAGCCAGATATCTGACTCATCAGTGCCCTAGCCCTCCTCCTCAGTCCCTACTTGGCAGCCACACAATATCCTGCCCTCTGAACATTCTGTGCCCAGGAACTAGAAGACAGAAGTTGGAAATGTAGAAATTCTCCCCAATTCAGGAGAATTGGTCATGTGCGTCTTTGGCATCTGCTCTCCTCCCCCTCTTGCCTATACCCATATCTTCCCAATGACCTGCCTTCCCTAGGAAATATCTTCTATTTCGGACCTTCTTCCTCTTCTTCATGATCAAGCCAGCTCTCCCCTGACAATCACACTCTATGATAAGCTCCTTCTAATGAGTTGTTAAAAGTACCATTATATACTACCTATCCCAGAGGAATTTCTATTTTCATAAGGGCTTTAGATGCCACAGTTCAGCTGATTCTGGAGGAGAAAGTGAGACTGGTGACTTAGCACAGCATCCCCTCACTCAAATCCACTTCATGTGCTTGTCATGGCATCACCTCCCTGATATAATGGTCTTCTTAAAGAACAAAAGATAAACATCATCATCAGAGAAAGACAGTTTGGGAATTATTGAACTAGAACATTTCAAAGCTCCTTTCCATCTCTAACATTTTATATTCTGAGGCTTCTTCTAATTTTGATTTTCTGAGTTCCTTCCAGCTTTGCCATTCTGTATCTGCTTGGGCATTCTGAGATTCTATGCAATAATCTAGAAATGGGATGAGGATTTCAGTGACTGTTCCTTCAGACATACCATGCCCATAGTGGGCTCTGAGACAATATTTGTTGGATTGAAATAAATCAGCTGAAAACTGTTTCTGTCAGAACCTTTGGAAAGATAGAATTGTGCTGCTATTCTGGAATGTATCTACTGCTGGTAGTGGCAGGTTCCTGCAGAGTTGAAAGACAAGATTTAAATGGAGGTCCAGTCTATCTATCCTGCCCAGCCACACAACCTGAAAGGCTGCATCCCTTGGGGAGCCCTCCCTGCAGTCCAAAGATGCTGCCAGCTTCAAAGTCTTATGAATGCAGATACCATGCCATCCCAAAGAACAACTCCACAAAGCCTGTCTGGGTACCTCCCAGCAATTACAAAATCCCACAGGAGAGTAGTTGGGATCCAGATGGCTGTAATCCAGTCCAGAGAAAGGGTAAAACACTTTTCCACTTTTCCCTTTTCCTTCACTTGTCTCTTTCTTCTCTCGATTTTTGTCTCCCTGTCTCTGTTTCTGCCTCTCTACTTTACTTTCTCACAAACACAACACACACACACACACACACACACACACACACACACACACACACACAGAAAATTCTCTTTCCAAGCTGGAATGATGCTTAGTCAGCAGAATGATAAAAATCATAAATTAAATTTCCTAAAATGTTGTTTTGATCTTGCCACTCCCTTCTACAAAACTTTCCATGACTCAGTCAACAAGGATTTATTAAGCACCTATTATATTAGAAGATTTAGAAACAAAAATCCCACAGTCTGCCCTCAGGAGCTTACTTTCTAGTGGCTCTCTGAAGATACTTAACCAAATGAATTCAATAGAGATGAATGCAAAGTGTCTTATTTTCTGAATGGGAAATCAAGGTCACAAGTGTAGGATGGGGAGGCATGGTTAGAAAGCAGATCCTCTGCAAAGGATCTGATGTTTTAGGGTTTGATGATTTCTAGTTGAGTCAGGAGTGTGATGTAGTCACTGAAAGAGCTCACAGGACTTGGAACTGCCTTTAGAAAGGCTGAGCTTCCAGGAATAATAAAGTGATAATCCCTCTGCACTCTGCCGAGGTCAGACCACATTTAATGTAATATATTTGGTTCTGAATACCAGTCTAAAAAGGTTGTGAATTATCACATGATCAGAAATATGGCAAAGTTAGTTGTTTTCCTCTAACCCCTCAAGTCTCAAAAAAATAAATGATGACTTTCTTGCAGCCACATGTCCTTCGCCAGAACCAGACTTCCAGAGATCTTGCCCAGTGGGGACTGTAAATTGCTCAGTTTTAGATCCACTCAGAATATGCTACAGATCTCCTACAACCACTGGTATAGGTATAAATGTTTAACAACTGACTCCCCCAAAACAAAGCATATACCTATACTCTTTTAAGTTCTATATGCATATTTACACTTTCTCCATGATTTTCTTAAATCTAGACAATCAACAACAAAAATCAGTTGCAGATTTCCAAGGTGGAAATACTCTCACTGAAAAGTTAGCAGTCAAGTCTCCGGAGCAAGTTCAAACTGGTTCCAGGGCACTCCAGCATTCCAACTATCCATCCCCAGCTGTCTTGTTATCTGCCCTGCTCCTCTGTCCATTCCCGCCCCCCCCCCCCCGCGCCCCATTTTCCTTTGCATGTTCTGGAAACTATAAAAAAAATCAGTACTACCATTTCTTCTGGAAAAAGAGTAGTAATCTATTCCGTCTCCACTTCACATCCCTGGTGACTTCCTAGACTAAAATACCCTTCAATGAGCCACTATTTCCACACAGATATATATATATATATATATATATACATACATACATACAGACATACACTCACATAAATGTACAGTCAGTTCTGCTGTAATATTCATTCCTAAATATCATGGCATTAAGCAAAATATTGGAATAAAAACTCCAGGGCTTAGGGGAAATGTAGCATCCCTACCCCAACTACACTCAAAAAATTCAACAGAGGCATTTTTTAAAATGATTCTAATTAAAATAGTAGCATGTTAACTGAGTTGAGGAGTACATAAATTCTGTTGTAAATCCTGATGGGATCCTTGGCCACTAGGTGTGAACTGAGATCTGCTAACTGATAAATGTAAAAATATAAACCTTCCAGGAAACCAAGATTATCCAGCAGACCTAATCTCACCTGGGGCCTTGGCTAGCCCTCAGTGCTTGGGGAGGGACAACTGGGAAGACCAGTTTTTCCCCAGGCAGGTGAATACAGGAGGAAAAATGCAAAGGGATTGAGGGTTTATAGGATAATCTGAAAAGGAGTTGGGGGTAGAGAAGCATGGCAGACCCTCTCCAAAGCTCTCTCTCTATCTCTCTCTAACTCTCTGACTTGGCTCTCTCTGTCTCTTTGTCTGTCTGTCTGACTTTGCCTGACTGTCTGTCTCTGCCTCTATTTCTGAATCAGCCTCTGTCTCTGTCTCTTCTCTCTCTGTGTGTGCGTCTCTGTGTCTCTTTCTCCCTCTCTGTTTCTCTTTCTATGTCTCTGTGTCTCTATCTCTTTGTGTCTTTCTGTCTCTCTCTCTCTCTGTGTCTCTGTTTCTGAGTCAACCTCTCTCTATCTCTGTTTCTGTCTCTCTTCCCACTTGCCTTTTATTCCTCCTCATCCCAGTAGAGAATGACCAGAAATGTTCTTTCCTCTACCTGAACTTCTCATCATGGGGGGAGACAGGGAACTGTATCAGGAAGTTGCATCCAAGGAGGTGACTCCCCTGACAAGAATGGGGGGGGTGGGACTGTACCACCATTGCAGTGCAGTTTTCTGCCTTCTTAAAATTGTGCCTAAGCAAAGTCTATATTTGTGTTATGCTGAGATTATTCCTTAACATATCAATCAATTGCAATAGAAAAAATTTGAGTTTTCAGAACAAGTGTTATATAGTGGAACTGACTCTGTGGGTGTGTGTATATATAGATATATAGACAGAGAATCTAGAATGCATACTTTTATACTGTAAAGTATTGTACATACACATATATTTATGTGTATATATTTATCCTAGCTATTCTATTTATTCTGGGGTTTTTTTTTAGATTTTTTTTTCAAGGTAAACGGGGTTAAGTGGCTTGCCCAAAGCCACACAGCTAGGTAATTATTAAGTGTCTGAGACCGGATTTGAACCCAGGTACTCCTGACTCCAGGGCCGGTGCTTTATCCACTGTGCCACCTAGCCCCCCCTATTCTGTTTCTAATTAAATAGTTGAGAATATACATATTTCATATTATAGATACAATATATTATTTATACACACATGCATAAATATATTTATTAATATTAAAATGAAATAGCCTAATGTCAGATATTAGAATATTCCTACTTGGGTATTCCTTCTGCTATTAGGATGGAAGCGCTTTGAGCAAGAGATTCTTTTTATTTGTCCATCCATCTTTCTATTCATCCATTGCTTTTTAAAAGTTAGGCATTATGTTAGGTGCTGGGAAGACAAAGACAAAAAAATGAAACAATCCTACTCTCAAGACACTTCTTTTTTTTGTTAAATATGAAACCATGGAGGAAATCTAGAAAGACCCATATGAGGTCAACAAATCAAGATCAGCAGAAATACACTATAGTTAGACTATATAGCTAGGAATTATGGATCATGGGACACTACAATCTCTGAAGAATTTAAGTTGACAATCCCCAAAAGGTGTATGGAGAACAGACCTATTACCTACATATACATAGTAACTGTATGCATACTAAGGGATAGGGTTCAAAGGCAAATGAAAACAAGGTCCCTGCCCTCAGAGATCTTACACTCTACTTGGCCAAATTCAAAGACCCATAATTTTGACTTTGTATTTTATACTTTTGTGTGAATAAATGTATATATATATATATATATATAGCCATAATACATAATTGCCCTGACCAATGGTGACTGTGTAACCCCTGGGAAGTTCTTTAAATTCTCCATATACCAGGCGACTCTCTAACCTATAAGGTATTGCAGATAAGTTTCTTAGAAGAGGGAGTTTCTTAAGAGTCCCCTACCCTGATTCAATCACAGGTCTGGACAAATTCACACATGTGTCTGTCTATAGTCAAAGACAGTAAAACTTCTCCCATGAGCCTAGGAGAATGCAAGCCTCAAGGGCAGGAACTGTTGTCATCTTGAACGTTCTGGTCCTGGGCATGGAGCCTTTGCCCATTGCATGTGCTTCATAAATGACTGTTGAGGTGAATTTATTTTAATTGAACTCTAGCCAGCAATTGAAAGGAACAGGTAACAAAAACATCTTTTGTTTGACCTCTTATACTTCATTTGATAAATTCGACTTTGTTCATTGCCTTTAAAGGTGCATTTTTGCCATGATGTATCTTATGTTGTACTATACATGTGGGCAACTCTTAGTTGCCTGTTGTTCTCTCCTTTGCTATTATTGTGGACTTTGCTGTCTCTCCTTTGGCACTGGTACCTCCTCTTGGGTGGTACAGGTCTCCATCACCTCACAACTGGGCTACTGCAATAATCTGCTGGTGGATCTGCCTGCCACAAGTCTCTCCCTACTCAGGTCCATCCATCCTTCACCCAGCTGTCAAAAGTTAATTTCCTAAAGTGGAATCACTACTTCTTGCCCTCTCCACTTACTCCATTCAGTAAACTCCAGTGTCACTTTACCATCTTAAGGATCAACTTATAAAATCTTCTGTTTGGCATTTTAAAGCTCTTTATGTAAAATCTTCTGACTGACATTCAAAGGCCTTCATTATCTCTCCCTTCAACCCTTTTAGTCTTCTTACACCATAATCTCTCCCTAAGGGCAACTAGGTATTGAAGTGTATAGTCACTGGACTTTGGAATCAAAAAGTTTCATCTTCCTGAATCAAAATCTGGCCTCAGATACTTAATCTTGTTTGACTCAACTTCCTCATCAAAATGAGGTGGAAGGATGGGGCTAGGTGGCACAGTGCATAGAGCACCAGCCTGAAGTCAGGAGTACCTGAGTTCAAATCCGACCTCAGACACTTAATAATTAACCAGCTGTGTGGCCTTGAGCAAGTGATTTAACCTTATTTGCCTTGCAAAAACCAAAAAAAAATAAATGAGGTGAAAAAAATGGCAAAATGCTACAGTCTCTTTGCCAAGAAAATCCCAAAATAGATCATGAAGAGTCAGACAGGAATGAAAAATGACTGAAGAACAACTAATTCCTGAGAGCTCTTTGATTCAGTGACACTGATCTTGCCACTCCTTATACAAGACACAGAAGATTCTGGGCATTTTCTCATCTGTCCTGCATGTCCAGAATGCTTTCCTTATTTCTGTCTTCTAGCTTCCTTCAAGTCTTAGCTAAAACTCCACCGATTTTAGGAAAGTCTTTATTCCCACTTAATTCTGGGACCTTCCCTCTCTTATTTCAAATTGATCCTGTATTTAGCTGGTTTGTGCATAGTCATTTGACTCTTTTTTTCCACCTTGAGACTGTTAGTTCCTTAAAAGGAGAGACTATTTTTCACAATTTTCTTAGCTCATAGGCTAGTGTCTGGATATATATAATATATGTGTGTGTGTGTGTGTGTGTTTGTATGTATTGACTGACTGAGAGCTGACTCTCAAGAATGGTTCCAAGCAATCCAGATTAAATCCCTCCAAGTTTCTCTCTTCTTGGTAAAGCCAATGGTCTGAAGATTGGGGTAGCCAGGGGAAAATAGCCCAGGAGGAATATATATTTGGATCCAGGATCTATTAGAAGGATGCTAATCTTTTTCAGACATCTGCTCTAGAACTTTGGAGCATTTCTGATGACCCTTGTAAAACTGTCTAGCAGCCAAACCCTACCAGCCCTTTGGGGAAAAAGGGCCAGTTAGTGCCTTATCACTTTCCTTTCAGTGAAACCCAAAGTCCTCAGATACTTGTCTCTTACTAGCTGTGTGACTTTGGACAAGTCACTTAATGCTGATGGTCTCCCATCCAAGGCCATCTTCAGTCATCCTGATTCATATCTGATCTCTAGAACTATATGGCTCTAGAAGAGAAACTGAGGCTGGTGACCTAGCACAGCCTCTCCTCACTAAAATCCAATTCAAGTGTATGTTAAGACATCACCTTCCTGAAGTCATTGTTTCTTTTGAAAAAGGACAAATATCATTGTTAAATGAGGTTTTTTAAACTTTATGCTTAACTTTAAAACTTAAACTTTAAAAACTTATGCTACTATAAATGCTTGGATTTTATGATGTGGTTATAAATCCATGCTGTGATATATATGATTCCATAATTCTAGGACCTTAGGAATTGTTATAAAGACTAATATGGGGGCGGCTAGGTGGCGCAGTGGGTAGAGCACTGACCCTGTAGTCAAGAGAACCTGAGTTCAAATTCAGCCTCAGACACTTAATAATTACCTAGCTGTGTGGCCTTGGGCAAGCCACTTAACCCCATTGCCTTGCAAAAAAAAACTAAAAAAAAAAGACTAATATGCTATGCTGCACATGTAGGAATCCTTTTACATGCCAGCAAAATGTTTTAGCATTTGACCTAGGATGGAAGAAAATAAGTGTTTATTAAATGCCTACTGTGTGCTGGAGACTTTACAAATATTTTGGCTTTTGATTCTTATAACAATCCTGGGGAGGTATGTGCTGTTATTAACACTCCTTGAGAAAACAGGCAAATAGAGGTTAAGGGTGGTAAATATCTAAGGGAGGATTTGAACCCAGGTTTTTCTAACTTCAGGCTCAGAGCTTGATCTACTATAAAAACCTATTTGCAATTTTGTTATGGATGTTCTTGGGGAGATGAGGTTGTGGTTTGTAGCTACTGTTGTTTTTTTTTTAAATGTCATCTTGGTAAATGTCTTTGCTAACAGATAATGATGTCTACTACGGGCAGGTAGGTGGTACACTAGAGAGAGGACTGGCACTGGAGTCAGCAGAGTGACCCTGAACAAATTATTTAATCCTGCCTCAGTTTCCTCATCTGTGAAATGAGCTGGAGAAGGAAATAGGTAAGTAATTATTCTTTGTCAAGAAAACCCTAAATGGCAGCACAAAGAGTCAGACATGACTGAAAAAAAACAAAAAGATTTTTAATTGCTTTCTTCTTTTTTGGTTTATTTTTCTTTGCAAGGCAAGGGGTTTCAGTGACTTGCTCAAGGTCACACAGCTAGGCAATTATTAAGTGTCTGATGCTAGATTTGAATTCAGGTCCTCCTGATTCCAGAGCTTTATCCACTGGGCCACTTAGCTGCCTGAGGCTTATTTTCTGAATCTTATCCAATGTTGTAGTTATGTGCATGCTGGGTGGATGCATATAATGAACAATTCAGCCTATTTCTGGGACTATACTTTCTTTCAAAGTTCCTCTGAAGACAGGAGAAAATGGGCTTCAGGAAAGGGCACTTAAAGACTGAGTTATGTGAGGTTGGGGTGGGGGAGGGTTTGAATTTTTTAAATCTTTTTATTTATTTATTTATTTATTTTAAATTATTTTCCCCCAGCAACATACAAAAATAAATTTCCAAAACCTTGAGTTTCCTCCCACCTCACTCCCCCTCATGTGTAGCCATGAAAAATATTGCTACAATGGTCATGTTATAAAAGTAAACATAAGCCCCTCCCACCAAAAAAAGAAAAACTTCAAGAAAGATAAAATGGAAAAAAAAATATGCTTCAGTGTGTATTCAGACACCATCAGCTCGGTCTTTGGTCTTTGGGATGGATAGTATTCTTTTATCATAAATCTTTCAGAGTTCCCTTAGGTCACAGCATTGATGAGAAAAGGTAGGTTATTCACAGCTGATCAACCTGCAATATTACTGCTACTTTGTATAAGGTACATTCCCTATTGCATCTGCTCATGTAAGGTTTTTACTTATCCTGTTCTTCATTTCCCTTAACTGAACAGCATTTCATCTCAATTATATGCCACAATTTATTCAGCCATTACCTAACTGATGGAGATCTCTTCAATCCCCAGCTCCCCACCACCAGAAAAGAGCTGATATAAAGATCCCTGTATATAGATAGATATATAGATAGATATAGATATAGATAGATATATATAGATTCTTTTCTTCCCTAATTTCATCTCTTCTGGAATATAGCCCCTAGCAGTGACCTTGCTAGACCAAAGGGTAGGCATGATTTTACAGACCTTTGAAGATATTATTGAATCATGTCTCAGATCCTCCATTAGAGCTTCAGTCTCAATTTCCCTATATCCATTCCAACATTTGTCATTTTCTCTTTCTGTCCTATTAGTTAATCCAATAACTATAAGGTAGTACTTCAGAATTGTTCCAACCTGTATTTCTCCTATCAGTAGTGAGATAGCACATTTAAACATATATAAATATATATATATATATATATATACACACAGAGTATTGATAATCTCACTTGAAAACTGTTCATATCTCTTTATCATTTATCAATTGGGAAATGGCTCTTATTTTTAATAATTATGACTTAGATGTCTATATTTGAGAAATGAAGTTTTTATCAGAGAAACTTGATTCAATATTTTTCCCCACAGTTGCTATTTCTAGCTGTATTTCCCTCCATCCTATTATCCCTCCTTTCATTTCTTTTCTCTCTCTCCTTTTACGCAGTCCTTTCTTAAAAGTGTATTACGTCAATTTTACTGTCTCATACTTTATTTTTCTTCCTTAAGGATATGATTTCTCTCTTATCACATTCAACTGAGATCAATGTATGGCATGGAAACAATGTAAAGACTGATAGAATGCCTTTCTGTTGGGGGTGGGGGAGGGAAGCAAGAAGGGGGAAAATTTGTAAAATTCAAAATAAATAAAATCTTTCTTAAAAAAAAAAAGCATAGGGGCGGCTAGGTGGCACAGTGGATAAAGCACAGGCCCTGGAGTCAGGAGTACCTGAGTTCAAATGTGGCCTCAGACACTTAATAATTACCTAGCTGTGTGGCCTTGAGCAAGCCACTTAATGCCATTTGCCTTGCAAAAAAGGAAAAATTAAAAAAAAAAAAGTGTATTACATCTGACTACCCTTTCCCTTATCTTCCCTCCCTGCCCCCTTACCCCTTTCTCCCATCCCTTTTCTCTCCTATTTTCCTCTAGGGTAAAATAGATTTCAATACCCAATTGAGTGTGTATGGTTTTTTTCCTTACAGAGCCAATTCAGATGAGAGTAAATTTGTGAGATCGTTTTTTGTGAAGAACTCACCAACTCTCCTTAACTCAGGGAAGTAAGAAAGGCTTAAATTTTAATTCACAAATTTCTAAAAGATTAACAAGTAACTTAAAATGTTCACAAAAGCTAACAGCAAAGACATTTAAGAAAAGCAAAAGAGGAAAAGGAAAGGAAAGATGAATGGGGAAGGAGGCAAGGAGTGACTGAAGATGGGTACCCACCTTGAAAGGCTAAGGGCCATTCAGGTGGAGGAGGGGTAGGGTGTAGGGGCTGAGGTTGCTTTCTTTTGTCTTGTTGAATTTACATTTGAGAAGAGGGTTAAATTGAACTTTGGAGAGGAGTCAGAGACCCACAGAAACTAATCACACAAACCCTGATAATAGTTTCTCAACTTTATAGGAAAGGCTAGACAAATATTTCTCCCATATTTCTCCTTCAATACCTCCAGCTTGGTAAGACCTACCCAAATTTACATTTAAAACTCAAGTTTACTTCTCCCTCACAATGAGGTATTGGAGGAAGACTTTCATGGAGAGACTATTTTCAAGGATCGGGGCAATATTATTATATACACATTTCTGAGAGAAGTCACTATTGATCACCAACAATTTAGGGAGATCTAGGGTTCCCCTTTTTTCTAAAGTAATCATTTCAAGAGGGAAGAGAGTGGATGGAATTAGCTTTCTCCTCAATCTAGTTTAAATCCCATTCAGGTAGGAAATCCATTGTGTTCTACACTGGTGTGTGTGAATATAAATTCTTTGATCAGATTGCCCAAGGTTAGGTTTAATGAAGTTTGTACTTAAGCAAGGGGGTGCTTGGCAAACTCACCAGCCTCACTTTTTCCTTCAGAATTACTGGGGTTCAGTGGTCAGATATGAATTAGGAAGACTGGAGAAGGCCCTGAATGCAGTGGGAGACTCTGACCTGTTAAAGATAGATCTTTTCAGGTCACAGTTTGACTAAGACAATGCCTATACAGTGATAAAGATTAGGGAAGAGAGAGATGAGGTAAAGGGAACAAGAATGATCATGTCAAAAAAATAACAAAAATCAAGCTGGGAGGGTAAGACCCTCAGATTTTTCTCACTGATTAAGGCAGATAAGCAGTAGTGGGATTCAGCCAGTTCACATTACTTTGGCAGAAGTGATTCCTAATTTTATGTTGAGTTCAGCAAACCGATTGTTAATTTATTTGAATCCCACCACTGCAGGTAAGTAGTAGAAGAGAAAAGTCTCTTTTGGATAGTTCAAAAAAGGAAGAAAAAAATCAATCTGGGAGAGGAAGAACCTTAGAGTTTTTGGCCAAAACAGAAATAATTACTATTTACATTCACTCCTAATCAATCCAAGTCCAAACAAAGACCAAGAGGACTTAGTCTGAAGAGGCACTGTTGGCCAATCAAGGAGAGCCAGGGACATTTTGTCTTGAGAACTCTTAAGGTTGGACAATTTACAAGTAAATGACATAATCAAAGTTATATTACCCCAACCCCTTATTAGACTAGCTCCACCTCTCATTGTAATATTTATTCATCTCATTAATTGTTAACAATTGTAGTTGAGAATTGATTGCCACCCTTAGGAACATCAAGTCATATAAACTGGGATCCCACTGCCATGATAATCTTTGATCTGAGAACGATAGCCAAATGACCTTTCCTTTTAATAATAACATGCTAGCATTATTACTCAGGAATTATGTCTCTTAAATTTTTTAAATGTCATAATTCTCTAACAATATAAGAATGTAGTCAGATGGTTCTTACCAAGAACTAGAAACTGCTAATAATCACTGGCGATACAAAGGAAAGGAGGGGAAAAAACCATTTCCTACTCTCAAGAAACTCCTGACCTATTAAAAAAAATAGGAAAGGTATGAAATTATCATCAGCTGTCAGAAAGGACATTATGATTTTTTAAAATTTTCCATCTCCCTTCACCCCTTCCACTGGTGAGTCCTCTCCAGAATCATAGCCTTTCCGTAGTTATTCTTCATTTCCTTGTCTAGCCCTGCTTCTGACTCTCCAGACTTTATAATGCCATCTTTCCAGGATTTATGATTCGCTCCTTATAGCCTCCTTTCAGCATTCTTGTGTTATCTTCCTCATACAAATGTAAACTCTTCAAGGGCATGGATTTGCCTTTGTTGGTGTTTGTGTTTGCATCTTCAGTGATTAACATTGTGACTGGCACATTGTTAGTGTCTAATAAATGTTTGAGTTTTTTTTTTTGCAAGGCAATGTTTAAGTGGCTTGCCCAAGACCACACAAGGCCAAGGTAATCATTATGTGTCTGAGGTCACATTTGAACTCGGGTACTCCTGATTCTAGAGCCAGTGATCTATCCACTGTGCCATGTGGCAGCCCTGTAATAAATGTTTGCTGTTGACATGCATGACTAAAAAAGATGTCCTAATATATGGGCGTAATGAATAGTCACATAAAATGTTATAAAATCCATAGGAAAGCTCCCAATCTATTGGGCAGATTTCCTTGGAGATCCTTAAGGAAAAACATGGACAAAAACTCCATATCATGGGATGTGACCTATACCTGTGAAGGGGCTACCCATATCAGGGAAATCAAAGTACTATTGATATATTAGAAATATAAAGCACTGAGGTAGGACAGCTATTGAGTTCAGTATATTGAGGACTTGAATTCAAATCTTACCTGAGATGCTTTGTAATTGTGTGATCCTGGGCATAATATTTAATGTCTCTCAGCTTTGTTTTCTTTATAAATGGGCATTATAGTAAATAGCAGCTACTTCACAAGGTTGTAGTAAGGATCAAATGAGATGACTTGTACAGTGTTTTATAAACCTATAGGTCAGTACTCTGCTTGTCGACTGATTCACTGATTAGCAAAATTTACAACAGATTTAATTAGCCAATAATAGGCTGTGCCTATTCTTACCACCACCACTACTAATACCACTAATACCACTTCTAGGACTACTAATACTATTACTACTTATACTATTAGTTGTACTACTATGACTACAAGTACACAAGTCTAGGATATCATTGCTGACAGCTCAATTGATAGGAAAACCAGGAAGAATGAAATAATGAGCCCCATCCTAACCTAAGTAAAGTAATATTTCAACTAGAGACTAGGCAGAGCCAGGACACCAGCCTTTCTGACAGCCCAAGATATTAAATAAGTGACTAGGAAACTTTGAGTTGGAGTAAGAAGGTGATAGAAGGGGACCTTTTATCTTAATTCCGCTTAACTCCTATTCTCATAGAACACTGTTTTCATCAGGCAGCACCAGATCAAGTTCACTCTTGAAGTGTTAAAGCTCTAATTAAACTCAGATATTCAAAACTAAACTCATTCTTTCTTCCTGAACCCTAGATTTTTGCACACACATCTCTTGAAATCACCCCATTTTTCCTTTTTTCATACAGTGTGGTCACCATTTTTGTCCCTCTTCATCTCTTGCCTTGCCTGTTGCTGTAGCCTCCTAATTAGCCTCCTGGCCTCCAGTCTCCCCTCCACACAGTCTTGAAGCGCAGGTTCCAGCATGTCAACAAACCCCTCCAGTAACTCCATAAAACTCCAGTAACACCCTGTAACCCTGAGGTTACAAATACAAAGTCCTCTGTTTGGTTTATAAAGTCCTTCCCAACATGATACCAACCCACCTTTCTATTTCCTTTCATTCACTCTTTGATCCAAACTGAACTTCCTATTGTTCTTAACATGACATTTGTTTACCATCTCCAGACCTTTGCACAACCTACCTGTAATTCACTCCCTCCTCACATTTCCTACTTAGAATCTCTACTTGCCATCAAAATTCAGCTCAAACACAACCTCCAACATTAAGCCTTCCCTGATCCCCTCTGTGGCTAGGGCATCCCCCAAATTATTACCTTGCATTTACTTTGCATACATTTTGCATGTATTTAATATGTATGCCTGTTATCTCTTCCTATAAGAGGGAAGTTCCCAGAGCACAAGGATTGTCCTTAGCATAGTACCTATCACATTAGAGGCATTTAATGATGATGATGTTTGTCCTTCATTCTCAAAGAAGGTCATGACATTAGGGAGGTGATGCCATGACAAGCAAGTGAATTGGACTAGAGTGAGGGGTACTGTACAAAGTCACCAGCCTACTTTCTCCTCCAGAGTCTTCTGGATTCAGCGGCCAGGTATGAATCAGGATGACTGGAGATAACCCTGGTTGACTTGCCCAAGGTCACATCACTAGTAGAGGTTGGATTCAAACTCCTATCCTCCTGACTCCAAGGTCAGTACTCTGCTTGTTGATTGATTCACTGATTAGCAAAATTTATAACACAGATTTAACTAACAAAACTTACATCATCTCAGAACATAGAACATTAGAACCCCCAGGACCTTTGGAACACAGAATGTTCAACTTGTAAAAGGACTTTAGAGCATAGGAAATAGAATTTCTGCCAGAGCTAGGATAGTAAAAATCCAATACTTTCCATGGCAACAGATTGTTTCATGACAGTCATTTAATCTTGTTAGTGTTCCTTCCCTCCGGATCACTTTTTATGTATTGTGTATATTTTGTTTCCCTCCATTAAAATGAAATCTCCCTGAAGGCAGAAACAATTTCAGTTTTGTCTTTCTAGCTTTGGTCTTTCTGGGTTTGTAATGGGTGATTAAGAATTGCTTTTGGAATGAATAATTGAATGAATGAACACTTCAGTGCCTCTCTCTTGTCTAGGAATAATTGCCTAAAGGTCATCCACAAAATGAGTCAATTTTCTTTCTCCAGACTCATGCTGGACTCTTCTTTTCTCTACTTACGTACTTTAAATAAACGGTCTAGTTAAACTGATTGCTTATCCTTATGAAAACACAGGACCCTGGAATGTCAGATGTATTTTGGAAAATTAGGAATAAAGCAAAGTGTCCTTATCCAAAGTCCTCAGTATTCTTGGGGGAGAACCTTATCAGTCTCTCTGGAATGGAAGATAAAATCTAATTAGGGAGGGAATTTAATTCTAAGACATAGCTGAATCATTTGAAGGAGTTTATGAAGGTCAAACCAACTGTGGGAGTTCCCATTTGTCAATGACTAAACTTATTTATAAAGTAAAGCAATATAGGACCCTTTTTGGTTACCATTGACCATCTTAAAGAGGGAGGAATAGGCAGTTTATTTCCTGTAGGTGAAGTCATTTCAAAGAGTGTGGTGTGAGCCCACATTTGCAAGAATCTTTAATTTAGCAACATGCAAAACCTAACTGAAACTTCATTCTGACCTTTTAAGTTGGCTCTAGAGTCCCCATCTTTTGTGTCACAATTTTTATAAAATATGAGTTGGGAATCTTTGGAGATGGGAGTGGTCTTGTTTGACTGAATAGGTCCCATTTGGCCCTTCAGAACCTGCCTCTAGACTGATATAAAGACATTTAATAAATAATGTAACTCTGTTAGATTATACTAAAATATAAGAGTAATCTATTTTTTTCAATCTAATAGTCTCCATGGTTTTGGGTAAGACCTTCCCTCTGCCTAAAGTGGCTCCCCTATCTCTGTCTCTTGAAATGCTACATCCTTAAAGCTAATGCCATCTCCTCTTAGAAGCCTCCCTGAATACAAGTTTAAAGGGGTAACTAGATTGCACAGTGAATAAAGCACTGGCCCTGGGATCAAATCCAGCCTCAGACAATTACTACAGCTCTATGATCCTGAGCAAATCACCTAATACTTTTGCCTCAGTTTCCTCAGTTGAAAAATGAGCCAGAGAAGGAAATGGCAAACCATACAACTATCTTTGCCAAGAAAATCCAAAAATAGAGTCATGAAGAGTTAGACATGACTGAAACTACTTGGCAATAGTATGCCAGGTTACTAATGGTAGTAAGTAGCAACAGAATCTTGGTGGTACTAGAAGTAGTAGTGGTAGTAGTAGTAGTAGTAGTAGTAGTAGTAGTAGTAGTAGTAGAAGTAGTGATAGTAGTAGTAATAATAGTGATGGTGGTGGTGGCAGTGGTACCAGTAGTAATGGTGGTACTAGTAGTAGTAGTAGTAATAGCAGCAGCAGTAGCAGTAGTAGAAGGAGCAATAGTAGAAGTGGTAGTGGTAGTAGTAGTAAGTGGTACTAATAGTACCAGTAGTAGTGGAACCTCTAGTAGCAGAAATGGTGGCAGTGGCAGTAGTGCTGGTAGAAGTAGTAGTAGTAGTAGTAGTAGTAGTAGTAGTAGTAGTAGTAGCAGCAGCAGCAGTAGCAGTAGTAGTGGTAGTGGTCATGGTGGTGGTGGTAGTAGTACTAATAGTAATAGTAGTATTACTACTAATAATAGAACTGGGAGTAGTAGTAGTAGTAGTAAGTAGCAGTGGTGGTGGTGGTGGAGGTAGTGGTACTAATAGTATTAATAATAGCAAAAGTGAGAGTAGTAGCAATGGTACTAGTACTGGCAATAACATTAAATACAGTCTTACTTATATTTTGATATTTATAGGAATGTAGTGGGAAGAACCTAATGGCTGCAGTCAAGAAATCTAGGTTGTAGTCCCAGCTGTGCCACTGACTTTGGGGAATCATCCCCCTTCTTTGAGCTGTAGTTTCCATGGTAACCTTTGAGATGCTTATTACACATATTATTCTAGTCTTTGGAGTTGATGCTCTCAAGGATGCCTTCCAATGTCTGCAATATATTGTCCTACCTGAATCTTTCTATCTATTCAAACTCCTACACATTCAAAGCTCTGGGGACCAGTATTCTCCTTGAAGCCTTTCCTTATCTTTCCACCATCTCCTTAGGTGAAAGGGTTTTTGTGTCAGAAGAAAACTGAGTTGCAGAAGAGGGGACAAACAAATAAAGGGAATTAACAAATGTCTTGTTCTATCACATGTATTATACACATATATAATAAGGTGCCTTCATTTATATGTGGTTTGATTGTTCTCTTTCCTGTGACCAAGACATGTTCAAGTTTCTCAGCACTGAGACTGAACTGCTTCCTTTTTAATTATCTTCCTCTTTCTTCTTTTCATCATATTTATTGGTACATGTCTCTCTTCCCTCTATTAGAGCAGAATCACAGAAATTCCCAGTTACGAGGGATTTCAGAGAGCATCCACACTTAAGCAGAATTCCCCTCTCTATCATATTCAACACATTTTCATTCAGCTCTTGCTTAAAGACGAACATTCTACTTCAGACCATTTCTAATTGTTATTATTATTGATAAGCTAGCATTTTTATAGCATCTTAGAGTTTGAAAAACATTTTACCAACATTATTTCATTTGATCCTCTCAAAAACCTTGGGTAATAGGTATTATGAGTATGTCGTCCTTCCTTTCCTACTTCATTCCTTTCTTGACTGGGTGTCCATATTTTGATCAAGCTAGAGAAGTTCAGTGACAATTTATGATCTTGAATCCCTAAACAGTGGACTGGTGCCACTGCTGAACAACATGAAAGCTTTGAGGTACTTACTCCACTTCCAATATGGGTTCACCATATTGGTAGAGGATTTAGTGCAGATCCCAGAGCAGCTATCAAATTGAGGGGATGAGTTAACATCAGCCTCCTCAGAAGTAGGGATTACAGCTGGCTTTTTTTTTCCTTACATTAAGCCTAAATATGTTCCCTTTGCAACTTTTATCAATTTTCCTATTTCTGCACCCCCTCAAAACCAGACAGAACAGGTTGTATCACATCCCCATTAAGTCTTCTCTTTTCCAAGCTAAACATTCTCATTTCTTTTAACCAGTCCTCTCATAGCACTGGACTTGAACATCTTCACTTTTCTGGTGGTCTTTCTGTGGACATTCACCAGCTTATCAAAAATCTAGTGTGGTGGGCCTCTATGGCTTCTCTGGCCAATATGACCAGAAAGGACAATGATCAATGTTGAAAAGGATGTAGGAAATCTGGAACAGGAATGCATTGTTGGTGGAGCTGTGAACTCATCTAACCTTTCTGGAGAGCAATTTGGAATTATGCCCAAAAGACAACAAAAATGTGCATACCCTTGGATCCAGCAATAACACTACTGGGTCTATACCCTGAAGAGATTTTGAAAAAGGGTAAAAACATCACTTGTACAAAAATATTCATAGAAGTCCTGTTTGTGGTGGCAAAAAAAAATGGAAATTAAGTGAATGTCCTTCAGTTGGAGAATGGCTTAACAAACTGTGGTATATGTATGTCATGGAACACTATTATGCTATTAGAAACCAGGAGGGATGGGAATTCAGGGAAGCCTGGAAGAATTTGCATGAACTGATGCTGAGCAAAATGAGCAGTACCAGAACACTGTACACCCTAACAGCAACATGGGAGTGATGATCAACCTTAATGGACTTGCTCCAGACTACTCTTTTATATCAAGGTCTGGGTGATGCCAGGGTTGTAGTAGAGATGACTTTAACTTTGGGGACATAGATCTGGACTTCAAATCTTGGCTTTGTCATTTTCTTTGTTACCACAGATCAAAGGATCAAAGTCACAGATGATCTGAAGGGAAACCAAAGAGAAACAAGATGGCCCCAAGTAGGTTACTTCATCTTTCCAACAATCCCATGTGCAAGAAGTGTCAAGGAGACAATATAGATTGAAAAAAGGAGGTGGGCAAGTCATATGGCAAGAGAGAAGGATGAACAATGGATTACATGAGTACTCTATTGGAGAAAGGTAAATACCTAATAACTTATAAATACCAAGAAATATATAAATATAGCTTTAAAAAAAGAGACTCTGGAACATGTAGAGGATCTATGGAAAGAACACAGACAAGAATTCTGCTAGATAAGAAGACCATAACTGGGTTGCTCTCTCCACTGATGGAAGAAATGCCTATATTAATGAAATCTTAGATCCATTGGCATATTGAATATGACACTTTGGAAATATTGATGTTTCCTCATATCTAAAAGAATAATAATGCTTTCCTTGCCTACTTCATAGAATTGTTATGAAAGCACATTATAAATCTAAAAGTGCCATATAAACATGAGATAATTATTGGTCTTGCCAATCAGACAATGAATATTAATTAAGTTCACTACTATGCAAAGCACTAGAGATACAAAGAAAGGCAAAAATCAATTCCTGTCGTCAAAGAGCTCCCAATCTAATCAGGAGATAACATGTAAGTAATTACCTACAAACTACACATGGAAGAAATTGGTAAATATCAACAGTAGGAAGGCACTAGCTTTAAGTCTTACTTCCAACATAAAGTCCTCTATTAAAAAATGTTCTTTTTTTTATGCAAAGTAATGGGGTTAAGAGGCTTGCCCAAGACCACATGGCTAGGTAATTATCAAGTGTCTGAGGCTGGATTTGAACTTAGGTGCTCCTGACTCCAGGGCCAGTCCTTTATCCACTGTGCCACCTAGCCGCCCCTATAAAAAAAGGTTCTTATCAGCATGTCAAAGTCAAATTTAAATGAATTGAAAGAGGAAAGCAGTAAACTCAGGAGGCAATACTTGGCCACATCACAAACTTTGTGTCCTTGAAAAAAATAGAATTTATCTTTAAAATAGAATGTAATTCAGATTTTCCAAACATCTACTAACTTTATTCTCAATATTCCTGAATAAGGGAAAAATGGGTTCTTATTTTTAGAGATTTATTTTCCCTTATTTCTACCTTTTTATAACTTCTACTCTGTTTCCAATTTGCCTTCTGATATTAAGTCAGACCACCTGAGTATTTTGAATGACGTGGCACCAGCCCCAGACTCCTCAGATGTGGTTTTTTAATCTGCTATAAATGTCCACAGTATGTAAGACCTGGAGCTGGGATGTGCCCACGGAGCTATTTTTGGAAACTGGGTTCCACCCAGTATTTGAGAGGAACATGTCTTTCCTGTGGACTTTCCTGGATCTCATCCTAACTCCAACTGGGGATGTGCTGTGAAGTCACTTTTGATCTGAATTTGATCTGGATCCCTTCCCTTGTCATTTTACATATAAGGAAATTGAGTTCTAAAGATTCTGGCTGTTGTTTATCCTTTGTTCTCTAAGGGAACCAAAGATATCAGGAAGGGGATATCTTGTCTTACAAATAAATTGGATTTAAGTGAGGCACTGTTATGCAAAGTCATCAGTCTTAGTCTCACCTCTAGAGTCATCTGAGTTCAGTGGCAAGACAGAGATCTGGATGAGTGGAGATGACCCCAGATGCAATGATAGATCTTGGCCTTTTTAAGCTAAGATCTTTCCTACATCTCTGTTGTCTGAAGGCAACAACACCCAATCATTGATTTAGGTAAGAAATGAGCAGAGACTCTGGCAAGATCACATAGATAGTACATGGAAGAGGTTGGTTGGGATTTGAATCTAGGTCCTCTCATTACAAATCTAACTTTTTTTTTTAGGTTTTTGCAAGGCAATGGGGTTAAGTGGCTTTCCCAAGGCCACACAGCTAGGTAATTATTAAGTGTCTGAGGCCGTATTTGAACTCAGGTACTCCTGACTCCAGGGCCAGTGCTCTATCCACTGTACCACCTAGCCCCCCCAATCTAATATTATTATGTTATATTATTGTTTAAACATCATTGTTAGAGCTGGTTGATACATTGGATAGAGTGCCAGGAAATCAAGAAAGACTTATCTTTTTGAGTTCAAATCTGGCCTTGGACACTTACTAGATGTGTGACCCTGGTCAAGTCTTGTAACCCTGTTTGCCTTAGTTTCTTCATCTGTAAAATGACCTGAAGAAGAGATCGTAAACCTCTCCATTATCTTTGACAAGGAAACTCCAGATATATCATGAAGAATTGGACACAATTGAAATGACTGAACAACAAAATCTCATTCCAAATTCACCACTTTTACTTTTACTATATTAATCTTCATATAAAGTTGTTTGCATGTTGGGGTCTCCTACTGGATAATGAACTCTTTGAGATCAGATTTGGGCTTTTGCTTGTCTCTCTATTTCCAGTGCTTAGCAGTGTCAGGTGTATGAGAGCTGACCTACTGATCAAAGCTTCCCTGTAGCCCTGGAAGTCATACTTGGGAAATCCCATCCATCTCCTGCTTCTCCCTTGGAGAGGGACTCCTTCCAGAATCTCTATTTAAGGACAACCGGGTTTCATTCCTCTCCAAAATATCCTTTAGACTTTCTCTTCCTTGCCCAGAGACCTAATACCCTTGTCTGGAATCCCCCTCCCCATCCCTTTTCATCTTTCCTTTCCAGGTAGTCATCCTTCATTAGAATAGAAACTCTAGGACTCATCTTACTTTCTATTTATATTTGCCTTCTCAGCACTATAATGCTAAATAAATATCTATCCACTAACTGACTCCTTTGTCTCGGTCATACAGCTTCCCAAGAGGCGTAACTATCTATATTGACTGAGAAATGATCACACTGAGGAAATCGAATTGCCTGGTCATTTCTGGTTATTTCTACTCCAAAGCTTCTATGGTTTCCCCATTCCTTCTAGAATACAATGGAAATCCCTTTGATCTGATATTTAAGGTCTTCCACAATCTGGCACCACCAGCCCTTTTTCAGTCTTATCCCATAATACTCCTACATACATTTTATAACCCTGTCAAACTGGTCTACTGACCAGTTCCTGAATTAGTCTAGTGATTTCCAGCCTTTGTACCTTTGCACCTGCATGTCCCTATTTCTATAACAAGCTTCCCTTGGTTCCTCTTTTTCCCATGTCCTCCCAAGCTTTTTAAAATCCCAAAGCTACTTTAAGGACAACTGAAAAGTCTTCTTCCTACCAGTGACCAGTGGTCTCTCCCCACTGCTTGGACCTTGAATGGAATTTTGCTTGTACCTTTTTCTTTCTTTTTTTAAAAAATTTATTTAGTATTTTATTTTTCCCCCAGATACATTCATTTTTAAAATATATTTTTTATTTTTCATCTTTTATTTTTGAAATAAAATTAAACTAGGCACAAGTTTTTTGGGTTTCTTACAAACATCACTAATTCTTGAATATTTGTAGGTGTGATAAGTATTGTTGTTAACTATTCTTTTTTGATTCCTCATTTGTACCTATCTATTTGTTTCATTTTTTAAGCTTTATTTATTTATTTATTTATTTATTTATTTAAGGCAATGGGGTTTAAGTGACTTTCCCAAGCTCACAAAGCTAGGCAATTATTAAGTATCTGAGGCTGGTTTTTTACTTTTTTAAAAAAAATTATTTACTTAGTATTTCATTTTCCCCCAGATACATGTAAAAACAATTTTTAACATTTTTTTCAAGGAGTTTACACTTTAAAGAAAAGAAAAATAAGCTTCATGGGGCAGACAGAGTTCCTTGTCTAGTGTTTGACCCTTCTCTAGAGCCCAACACTGTGTTCTACACACAGTAAATGATTAATAATTGTGTGTTGAGTTGAACTTCAGAAAGAGGAAACTTACAGAGGGGGAAGGGGCATTGCCCTGGCAGTCAGAAAAATTGGGTAAAAAATGCCTCTTTCTAGATGTGTAACTTTCTCCTTCCTTCTTCCCCAACAGCATTTCTATGAGATATGTAAAGTTTTCAAAGTTAATTGAATATTTTAGTCTTAAATGCTTTGCCTTGCTTTTTTTTTTTTTTTTTTTTAGGTTTTTGCAAGGCAAACGGGGTTAAGTGGCTTGCCCAAGGCCACACAGCTAGGTAATTATGAAGTGTCTGAGACCGGATTTGAACCCAGGTACTCCTGACTCCAGGGCCAGTGCTTTATCCACTACGCCACCTAGCCGCCCTTTGCCTTGCTTTTGCCATTTAATTTCCCTTAAGCTAAATTTTTTTCATCTGTAAAAACTAGGGCTTCCAATTATGACATTCTATTTTTTCTTTTTATTTATTTATTTTTCCAACTACATGCATTATTTTCAGCAATCATTTTTTTCACAAGGTTTTGAGTCTTACATTTTTCTCCCTTCCCCCTCCCTCTGACAGAAAGCAATCTAATATAATTTCTACACATCTAATACTCTTATTTCATAAGGTCCTTCCTGTCTCTGATATCCTGTGTTCTCAGGTTTCTTGACTTTGTGTCCTAAGAGGCCTCTCAGCTCAATATTCGGTGCTCTGAGGTCCCTCCCCATCTGTCATTATCCTAAGGATCTTTTAGTTCTGATAGCTTGTGTTCTAAGGACTCTCCTAGGTCCCGCACCCTGTGTTCTAATTTACCTTCTATTTCTGACACTGAGTTCTAAATACCTCTATGCTCTACTGTCTACCTTTCAACATTGAATCCCTTCCAGTTCTGACATTCTATGAATTGATTGGAAACTCCTGTTTGAGAACTGGATAAGGTGAATAAATACCAGTTGGAAAAGAATTGCTACCCACCTTTGGGGGTGTGGCTGAAGAAGCCGGTGTTCCAACACCAGGCTTAGCCCAAGATTTGCTTTGTGTTTTTATCACTGGCTTTTTAGAGCTATTTATTGTTTTTAATCCCTCCTCTTGGCTCCCAAGGGGACCAAATGATCCACCTTTTCCCTGGCCAAGCTAGGCCAGGCTAAGCAGGTCGAACTACTCCCATAGGAGGCAGATTTCATTTCAAGATTAAGGAAAAATATCCTAAGCACTAGCACTATCCAGCAATGTGACTCTTTTTTTAAGTTTTTGGGGTTTTTTTGCAAGGCAAATGGGGTTAAGTGGCTTGCCCAAGGTCACATGGCTAGGTAATTATTAAGTGTCTGCGACCAGATTTGAACCCAAGTACTCCTGACTCCAAGGCCTGTGCTTTATCCACTGTGCCACCTAGCCGCCCCCAGCAATGGGACTCTTTTCGGACATACTGGGCTCTCCAGTTGGTGTTCAAGCCAAAATTGGATGATGGTCAATCATAATTCTCATGGTTGAGAAATTGGACTAGTTGTTCTTCCTCATTTTATGGATAATAAAATACTCATCAAACTAAAGTGACTTATAGAGTTCAAAGACAAGGTTTGGAGACAATGTATTGAAGCAATAATAGTTTATATTTATGGAAGGAGTAGTTGCATCTTGACGGATTGATCTGATCCCAGTCAATATACATGAGTATATAACAGGGTCCAGTTCTAATTAACTGCAGTAAAACTAATTATCTCAGTGAAGTCAGACAAGAATTTTGCATATAATTATCATGTTTTCACTATACTATGATCTATTAAATGTGAAATAGTATTATGCATTTTAAAATGTACAGACTTTGATTAAAATATTTTATTGTTAAAAAATATAGGGAGTTATAATCTTTTTGTTGGTGGAGGGTCTTCTTGTCCCCATGCTCATGGTTGCTGAGTGTTTAGAGTGGTAGTTGGTGAAGGTTGGGGTAGCTGTCTTTTATGACTGTGATTTGTGGTGCCCCCCTCAAATTACATAGTTGATAAACTATGTTTTATAGTTGATAAATTACATAGTTGATAAACATTTATTAAGTCCTTACTATGATCTAGGGACTATGCTAAGTACTGGAAAACAAATACAAAATAAGATAAATATTACTCTGAAGAGCTTATAATTTAATGGGGGAAATAATATAAAAAGAGAGTGGAAAAGGTGAAAGGGAGCTGGTGAAGTCAAAGAAATCTAATAAGAGTGTAGTCCTGAGAAAGGAGGGTTTGGTTGTTTTGTTCTTCTTAATCCTGTGAGGTAGGCATTATTTGCATTTTATAGATGAAGAAACTGAGGCCGTAAGAGGACAAGTAACCTACTATCCAGGATCTTACTAATAATGTGGGTCCAAGGTAGAATATGAACTTAGGGTGTTCCCAATTCTAAGGTCAGCATTCTATCTACTGCACCACCAATATCCCAGTTATGGGACTTACTACCTAGGATCTTGGGCAGATCAATGGTCTGAATGAGATAATTTGTTAATTTTCAATTTTCCAACTCCAAATAGATAACTCTGTGATTCAGTGAAGATGTCTTACTTGACCACTCATTCTCAGTCACCTTTGCTGGATCTTCATCCAAGTCATGCCCAGCAGCAAGGGTTTAAGACAATCTTGGTCCTCTTTACTGCTTGCTCCCTTTATACCCATTAGCTCCTATAGGTTCAATTGTCTTTATTCAGGCCATGTTCAGATTTATATATATCTATATCTATATATATATATATAGATATAGATAAATATCTAAAACAGATTTTTGAACATTTAGAATTAGATGTCCCCTAGAAATTTTAAATTTAACATCTGCAACAAAATTCCTTGTCTTTCTCTTACAAATGCTTCCTTCCTTTCAACTTTCCAATTAAGGGCATCATCATTCTATCAGTCATCATGATTTGCATCCTTGGAGTCATCCTTAATTCCTCATTCTTATCAATTACCCATATCTAACATCACCAAATATTATTGTTTCTACCTTCACATCTCTCATATTTGTCCCCTTCTCTTCATTCACATAACCAAAACTCTAGCCTTGATCACCTTTTACTTTTTTGGTTTTTGAGACATTGGGGGCTAAATGACTTGCTCAGGATCACATGGGTAGTAAGTATCTGAGGTTTAATTTGAACCCAGGACCTCCTGACTCCAGGGCCAGTGTTCTATTCACTGCACACTTTTACTATTGCAGTTAGACTTCTAACGGTTCACCTACATCAAGTTTCTCCTTATCTCAATCTAACCTCCATTTCTCTGGCCAGGGTGATTTTCCTAAATTATAAGTTTAACCTTGTCACTTCCTTTGTTCAATAAACTGCAGTGGCCCCCTATTACCTCTAGGATTAAACAGAAACTTTTCTTTTTGATATTTAGAGATCTTCATTACCTGGCCCTTCCTACCTTTCTAGTTTTAAACTTCTTAAATTTAACTGGACTTTACTTCCCTCTACAAACTTTCTAATTCATTGGCCTCCTGTCGGTCTTTTTGTGCCCATTATTCCTTATATCTAGAATGCTCTACCCCTTCACTTTGGCCTCTTGTTGAGTCTTCACAGTCAGGTTCGACACTTTCTTGCCTCAGTTGGGGTTTTCTTGGCAAAGATCCTGGGGTGCTTCACCATTTCCTATTCCAACTCATTTTATGGCCGAGTAAACTGAGGCAAACAGAGTGAAGTGACAGGGTCACACAGCTAGGAAGTGTCTGAGGCCAGATTTGACCTGACATCAGGACCAGTGTTTTATCTACTGTATCAACTTAGTCAATTCCTTTTTGATAATCAACTACTCTGTGCAGGTACTGTGATAAACCTGGGAATTAAAAAAAAATACCTAAGGTGGTCCCTGCCCTCATGTAGCTCACAGGCTCCTAGGAGAAGATGAAGGAGAACACAAAGAGGGAGAAGCTTACCCAGGGGCAAAGGCCACAGGTTGAAAGTGTGATCTTTCACACAATTTGAATGCATTGCAAGCTACATATCACTTGTAACAAGCAATATCAGTGAAGGACTATATATGGTTTTTTAGTTGACCTCTAAGGTCTCTATTTTATTGATCTAAGAGGTTTTTTAAAAGAGAAATCAACTTGGCTTTAAAAAAACAAACTTTAAACACTTTAAAAGGCAGGTTGTTTCAAAATTGTGTGATGATAAGAGAATGGACAGTAGGACACTTCTATAAAATTGTGAAACACACTGGCTTTCTCCTAGCAATAGAACTAAAAGAAGAAATTGTCATTTTTCTCAGTAATATTAATAAGTATAAAAAACATTTTTCAACAAAAATCTTCCACTAATAATTATGTATTTTATAGATATTTTTTAAAAACCTGGATTCTAAATCAGAGAATGGTCTTGAAATTCAAACTCTGACTCAGAAAGTTAATTTCATTTATGAAAAATTACAGTATTATTTTTGACATGTTTTCCAATTTAAAAAATGCCTTCGCTCCAATGAAAGCAAAGCTCTTTTTTTTTTTTTTAGTTTTTGCAAGGCATTGGGGTTAAGTGGCTTGCTCAAGGTCACATGGCTAGGTAATTATTAAATATCTGAGGCCAGATTTGAATTCAGGTACTCCTGACTCCAAGGCCAGTGCTCTATCCACTGCATCACCTAACCACCCCAAAGCTCATTTTGTTTTAAAGATCATAGTCTTTCTAAATATGAATGCATATACCTTTCCATGTAGCTATACCATATATTTAGTCTTACTTCATCTGAATAAAAAATTAATATATTTATGAATAATACATTGAAACAAATGTCTGAACCTATTAATAAAGAGTTTTTGATTGAATCAACCAAATAGACAAACTTTAGTACCAATGAAGTATCTTAACTGTCTAAAAAAAAAAAAGGCTTTTTTGGTTTTTTTGCTATAATTATAAAAACAAAATATATCTTTATTGATTTTAAAAGAATTACAAGTAGAAGTATCATGAAAACTATGTTCTGAGAAACTTTGCACCCCCAAAATCCCAACAAACCCACCCATTATTTTAATAGAATTATTTAAAAATTTTTATTATTATTTTTTGTATTTCACAATTTTTCCCCCATCTCCCTTCCTTCCCCCACCCCCCACAGAAGGCAGTCTGTTAGTCTTTACATTGTTTCCATTTCCATGCCACACATTGATCAAAATTGGATGTGTTGAGAGAGAAATTATATCCTTAAGGAAAAAATAGAATATAAGAGAGCAAGATTACATAATAAGATACTTTTTTTTTAAATTAAAGGTAATAGACTTTGGTCTTTGTTTAAATTCCACAATTCTTTCTCTGTATACAGATGGTATTCTTCATCCCAGATACCCTAAAATTGTCCCTGGTTGTTGCACTGATGGAATGATGAAGTTCATCAAGATTAATTATCACCCCCATGTTGCTGTTAGGGTGTACAATGTTCTTCTGGTTCCACTCATCTTGCTCAGCATCAGTTCATGCAAACCCTTCCAGGCTTCCCTGAATTCCCATCCCTCCTGGTTTCTAATAGAACAATAGTGTTCCATTACGTACATATACCACAGTTTATCAAACCATTCCCCAATTCATGGACATTCACTCAGTTTCCAATTCTTTGCCACCACAAACAGGGTTGCTATGAATATTTTTGTACAATGTTGTTTTTACCCTTTTTCATGATCTCTTCAGAGTATAGACCCAATTAGTGGTATTGCTGGGTCAAAGGTTATGCACATTTTTATTCCCCTTTAGGCATAATTCTAAATTGTTCTCCAGAAAAGTTGGATGAGTTCATAGCTCCACCAACGATGTATTAGTGTCCCAGATTTCCCACATCTCTTCCAACATAGGATTCTTAAGTAATTAAGATTTTTTCAATTAGTTGAATTAGCAGCATAATTATGGTGATCATTTTGTAATAAATATGTGATTTGAAAAGTATTTTTAATTAGAAAATATTTCTCTGATTTGGAGTTATAAAAATGACAAGAATGTATGAATAAAATATAAACTTAAGCAAATTATTCCAGTAGATTATTTTATGAAAAGTATGAAGGGATATGATTTTTATTTAAGAGAGGTATATAATTACATAAAGTTTGGAAACCACTGGAAAAGATGATCTTTAAGGTCTCTTCTAGGCAAGGGTACAAGGAGACCAGCCCTAACCAAAGCCTAGAAGCTGATTGCTCAAATGTTCAATAAGAGCTTTTAAACCTCAGAAATTGGCAAATGCTACAAATCAGGGATTAATTTACCTTTCTTTTGATCGACTTGAGAAAGTGATGGAGAAAAATGTTAAAAGTGCAGATTAAACCTAAAAGTGTGCTGTGGGATTCATCCCCCACCTCCTCTCCCAAAGCCGGTTGTTGATTACATCCCTGCTACCTGGCTTAATTTTCAGTGACTTTAGAGCAGTGAATCTGGAATCAGGAAGCCCTGGGTTTTAATCTTTCCTTAAATATTTACTGTGGGATCCACTAACTTTTCTGGATGGTCTTTACCTCTAAAAGAAGGGGGATCAGGTCCCATGACCCTTAAGGATCTGTCCTGCTTTAAATCTATGGTTCTTTAAAACATTTGGATGAACATTCTCATTTTAAGCAAATAATCAGCCTGGGCTTGGATTAGGAAAATTCATCTTCCTAGATTTAAATCCATCCTCAGACACTTAACTGTGTGACCCTGGGCAAGTCATTTAACCCATATCAATAAAATAAGCTGGAGAAGGGAAATGGCAAGCCTCTCCAGTAACTTTGCCAAGAAAACCCCAAATAGGATCATGAAGAGTTGATCATGGCTGAAACTACTGAACAGTAATGACAATTTTTTTACAATCCATCAATTCTACATCTGAGTTAAACTTTGTGGATACAAAGAATGGTAAAAGACAGTCCCAAATGTGGATAAGTTCATGATGATGATGATGATGATGATGATGATGATGATGATGATGATGATGAAATTTGTTCTTGGCTCTTGAAGAAGATCATGAAATCAGGGAGATGATGCCGTGACAAACACATGAATTGGATTTGAGTGAGGGGGTGCTAAGTCACCAGTCTTACTTTTTCCTCCAGAGCCACCTGGGTCCTCCAGTGGCTAGATATGATTCTGGGCAACTGGAGATGGCCTGGGATGTGAGGCAGTCAGGGTTAAGTGACTTGTCCAAGGTCACATAGCTAGTGTCACATGTCTGAGATCAGATTCAAACTTTGGTCTTCTGATTCCAAGGCATTATCCAATGTACCACCAAATAGCTCCTTCATATGGTAGCGTTCCAACACATACCCAGATCCTTCACATAAAGGAATTTTGTTGTTGTTGTTGATGGTAAGATTATGAATAGTAACAAGCAATATTATATAATGAATGTGGATGACAATGTGCAAACTACTGTGGTCACAGAGGGAGGGCACTAAGATGAAGGAACACTGGGAAAGGTTTTTTGTAGAAGGTGGGGTTTTAGCTGAGATTGGAGGAGGCAGGGAAGTCAAGGAGGCAGAGAGGTGGAGGGAGAGAATTATAGACACGAGGATAGCTAGGGGGAATTCCTGAAGCAGAAAAATAGAACAGCAAAAAAGGGCAAGGTCATTGGGTGGAAGAGTGAGTACATGGGGGAGGAGTGTAATAATTGGCAGGTGTTATGAAAGACTTGGAAAAGCAGAAGAATTTACTTTACACCCTAGATCTCAGTTTCAAGGGAATCATTTGAGTTTGTTGAGTAGGAGTGTGAAAGTCAGACCTGCACTTTAGGAAGATTACTTTGATAGCTAAGTGGAGGATCTGCCCAGCAACAGGTTACTGCAATAGTCCATTAGTGGGTGATGGGAGCCTGCACCAGGTGTAGCAGAGGCAGAGGAGAGAAGCTGCATATTCCAGAGATGCTGCAAAGGTTGGAATTGGGTGGGGTGGGGTGAGCTCTAGAGAAGAGTCGAAGATGACACCTGGGTTGGGAGGCTGAGAAACTGGGACATTGTTGTATATTGATTATGATAGGGATTTTGGGGAAAAGATAGAGTTCGGTTCTGGACGTGTTGAGTTTAAGACGTCTTTGGGTCTAATAAGCAGCCAGATATTGGAGACTAGAGGTCGGCAGAGAGGTTAGACCTGGATAAAGAGACGTGAGCAGAGGGGGCAGCTACGTGGCACAGTGGATAGTGGAATCAGGAGGACCCGAGTTCACTTTTTTTTTTTAAAGATTTTTGCAAAGTAAATGGGGTTAAGTGGCTTGCCCAAGGCCACGCAGCTAGGTAATTATTAAGTGTCTGAGACTGGATTTGAACCCAGGTACTCCTGACTCCAAGGCTGGTGCTTTATTCACTGCCACCTAGCTGCCCCAGGACCCGAGTTCAAATGCAATCTCAAACACTTAATAATTGCCTAACCTTGGGCAAGTCACTTAACCTCACTGCCTTAAATTAAAAAAAAAAATTAAATGCAAAAATTAGCAGAGAGTGAATCCATAGGGCTGTGGGAACTTGAACTCAGATCTTCCTGCCTGCAAATCCTGAATAGTAACCACTGATATTTAAGTTTGCTTCTTATCTTCCAGATGATGAATCCTGAAGCTTCAGAATACTTAAATGATATCATGAATCAGTTTAAATTCCCTAGGCAGAGATAGGGTACATTGAGATCTTCTAACTGCTGCAACAAGAACTATAGCAATTGCTGCTGTTTCTATGATTCTTGTAATCTCTCCCCTCCTGAGTGATGTGTAGATTGCAGTCCAGATGCATCTTAGTAGGGCCATTGGAGGAGAACTCTAGGGATGGATGTTTCGAGCCTGGGTTATCTAAAGGTTTTCCTGGGACACGGAGGCTGACACTAGCTTCCTGGCTTACCATTGCATTCTTGAGGATGACTGCTTAAAATAGATGGCCTCAGACTGGCCCTGTTATGTAATCCTGCTACACTCCACAGGCTAATGGACACTGCCATAGAGCTGCTGCTGTAAGGCCTTTGGGAAATTCCTTGGGCTTTTGAACTGGTTGAACAGATGCTGGGAACTCAGCCCTGTAGGTATCAAAGACTCTGGCCTTCCGGAGGGCAGAATTAGGACCATGGGGTGGAAACAAATCTAAGTAGGGATTTTTGCACTAGAGACAAGTTCCAAAAACCTCCCTAAAGACAAAGCATATGAAACATGCTGTCAGTTGGGTGGGGGCTGGCACCAGAGTATGGCAGGGAGGTAGGCAGAGTTTCTGGGATATTTTGGTTGCTGAGTCAGGTGGATAGGGATGGAGCTTTCATTTGATGGTTTTTCTACAACTACTGAGTCCTGTACTAGGTGCTATTTGGTTATGGAAGGTCTATTTATCATTGATGAACATCTTTCAACATTGGAGCCATGATTCAAAACTCTGATTATACTGCCTTATTTATGGCTCTGAGTAGAATTGAATGAGATGAAAAACTTGACTAAATATAGAGGAGGGTCCTAATAATTCTAGATGTTCAGTCATTGACCTAATTGCCTCCTTAGGCAGTGAGCTCCCCATAAATGTGTTTAAGTAGAGGTTTGATAGCCCTGTCAGGGATGTTTTGCTGGGGATTTTTCCATGGGTAAGACAGTGGGTTAGAATCTAGGCTCCAGATGGTCTTGAAAACTTGAAACTTAATTCTCCTCTGACCTTGGTATGGCATCTCATTTCTCCACCTCCGTTTTCTCCACAGTCAAAAGGGGCTGGACCAGATGGTCTTTGTGACTTTCTCCCAACTGTAAATCCTATGATCCCCTTTTATCTCTAAGATTCCTAGAGCAGGATCTGCTGTCTGGGGGGGCTTAGGAAGGTAGGTGATAATATCCTGCACCAGGGTTGCAAAATCATGAAATAAATGTATTTTTCCAAGTTTCCCTGTTCTGACCTTCCCCAAAATATACAAAGCAGGTTGAGGTATCTGGCACATAAAGACCCCTAAAATGTTTGACTGAAGGAATAAGAAATCATAAAATCTAGACGCACTTCATCAACTGAATTAAACTCCATAAACATTTAATAACCGTCAAGGAAATGAGAACAGAAAAAAATTGTATTTCCCCCCGTTGGATCGATGGGGAAACTGAGTCCGGAGAGCTATGACTTCATGTCCAGTCCCGCGGCCAGTTATCGACCACGGCGGAGATCAGACGCTGCGTTTCCAGCCGGTCAAGGCAGTGTTTTTCCCCATGACGCTGCGGTGCCTCCTCATGAGTCACCTAGCTTTGACTTTGAACCTTATCGCGTTCCCCAGACAGAAAATCTGACTAACCTTGGGGCAGCGGGGAAGGAAAGTTTCCCTGGGACACCCCGAGACTGCCTCCTTCTCTGAAGCGCCCCTCCCCCACTCGCCCCTGGCCCGGGGGGGGGGCCGTCGGCGTCCCCAGTCTTCCCTCCCTGGGCCCGGGTCTGCAGACCCCGTGCCCCCCCCCACCCCCGCGGCCTCAGTTTCCCCAGGGGCGGAGGGCCCGGGCCGCAGCAGGGAGCCCGGCCCCGCCCCCGGCTCGGCCCCGCCCCCGGCCCCGCCCCCCGCAGGCGGCGGGGGCGGGGGAGCGGCTCTCGCGGGCTTCCCCGAGGCCGGCGGCGGGAGGGCGGGGGGAGGGCAGCTGAGGACAGGAAGGGAGAGCCTGGGGGCGGGGGCGGAGCGCCGGGCGGAGGGGGCGGGCCCTCGGGGCCGTGCGTGCCGCCGGGCCCCGCCCCCTCGCGTCCGAGGAGTGGTTTCGCCCAGCCCCTGGCTCATTGTGCTCGCCTCACGCCGGCCCAAGATGGCGGCGGCGCCGGAGAGCCGGGGGCTGTAACTACAAAAGAGCCAGCGAGCCCGCCGGGAGGGAGCGAGGGAGGGCGGGAGGGACAGAGCCCGCGGCCCCGCCGCCGCCGCCCGGGACCCCGCGGCCCGCGCCTCCCCCTGCCCGCCGCGGCCGCCGGCGCCCCTCCTCCCCCGCTGCCCGCCCGCCCCCAGCCGCCCTCCCGCGGCCAACCGTCCCCGCGGCCGCCCGCCCGCCCGCCGGCCCCGCTGCGCCCGCGCCCGCGCCCACTAGTATGGTGCAGCGGCGGCCGCGCTCGCGATCATGGGTGAGAAGCTGGAACTGAGGCTCAAGTCGCCCGTGGGAGCCGAGCCCGCCGTGTACCCGTGGCCCCTGCCGGTCTACGTGAGTATCCGCGCCCGGCCCCGCGCGCCCCGGCCCTCCCGCCCCAAACTTGGCGGCCGCTGCCCGGCCCGGCCCTCGCCGCCCGGCCCGGCCCCCGCCGCCTCGTGCCCTTGAGCCGCCGCCGCCCTCTCCCCCGACCAAACTTGTGGCGCGGCCGCCCCGGGGCTCCGCCAACTCGGCCGCCCGGCTGCGCGGCCGGACCCCCGCGCGCCCTCGCTGGGCACCGCCGGGGCGCGCTGCCCCCCCGCAGCCCCGCTGGCTCTGTTTACCTGCTTCGGGGCCCCCCGTTCCCCAGGCTCCCGCGCCTGCCAGCTCCCGGGCAAGCCCCCCGCCCCCATGCCCGGCTCGCACGTCCCCCACGCCCAGCACAGCCGCCCCTGGCCGGCCCCCTCTGTGCCGCCCGCCGTGCGGGGGAGCGGGGCGCCGGGGCCCGGGGGCGCCCCCTCACGAAGGAGCCCGGACCCCGAGGCAGCCGCCACACCGGCCGGCCCGGAGAAGTTATTTTTGCAATTCTCCCCCTCCACCCGGGCTCCTGCTCCTCCTCCCCCTCCCGGTCATGTGGGCACGATTCCTTTTTCAAAAAAGAAAAATGCAGAAGCGATAGGGGCATTCGCCTTGTGAAATGGCTCATCCGCCTTGACAGTTGGCAAAGGTCGGGAGGAGGGGGAGGGAGCGAAGGCTTGACTCTCGGAAGGGGCAAAGTTTACAAAAAATGTGGTTTTTCCCCCCCTAGAAGAAACTCCCAGCTTTTGCCCAGCCGAAACTTTCTAGGGTGATGCATTTGTATCGGGGCAGGTGTGCGCGTCAGAGCGCCTGGTTCGGGGGGACCCTTGTCTTTCTCCTGCCCCCGTTCCCTTGGGGAATCGAAGAGTGTTTATTGCCTAAGACTTTCCCCCCCACCTACCTGCGTTTCTGTTTAATATTCATTCTATGGAAGCAATTTTATCTTCCGGTTGAGCGGGTTCGAGACGTTCTTGTTTTGAATCTGGCGTCAGCCCTTTCTCCCCTCCTGCCTGCTGGGGAACGCCGGCCCCGCTTCCCGCCGCCCCCCACGACCACGAGACAGTGGGAGTGCGGGGGACCCGCGTCAGGGCAGGAGAGCCCGAGGGCAGCCAGGGGCACGTCTGGGGGGCGCCTCACCCGGGCACTTCGTTGGGGGAGCTGGTGCGGGTGGGGGTGACTGTTAGAATGGAACGTGCTGGAGCTCGAGCTGAGGAAACCCCCGATGGCCTTTGCTCCTGGGATCTAAGAGTGCCTCGGTATTGCCGAAGGGGTTATGGGGAGACCCAGACCCGACGCCCTTTGACCTTTGGCGAGGGGCCCTTGAGTGCCTAATGCCGGGCAATCGTGATTTCCCCAAGTTGGTTCTATTTTTGGTCATGCTGTTTCCAGAGAGAGATGGAGCCTCCCAGCACTCAAACAGTTAATGCAGCTTTTCCTGTAGGGCAGCTCTGGGTGTGTTTGGGTCTCTGTATACGGTATAGTCGGAGGGGGAGGGGAAATCCTTCTGTTTCGTATAAGAAAAGCTTTTTTTAACCCGGTCCCCTAATCTTCCTAGATTATAGACAAATGTTGCCTGGGAAATAGTACCGGTTCCCTTCAGGTCCCTACTAGTTGTGGTTAACTGCCTTTTTAAAAAAGGACGAAAGAAGTGACTTTTTTTTAAAACAATTTAATTTTTTAAACATAATTTAAATGTTTAAAAATAATTTTTAAAAATATGAATGTCTCTTTGAGTAGTTTTTTGGGGGGGGATCTTATAAAATATAAGAAACAGCTTGCTATTTAGATGAATTTGGCTTGATGGATTTGCATTTTAACAAAAATGAAATGTCATCTGGAGACGGTGGCATATATTTTCTGTCCAGCAAGAGACCATATGCCTTTTTTTTTTTTTAATTTTGTAAGGGAAAAGGAGTATTTGCAACTTCACCGTGGTGCAATTGGCTTTTTTGGCTTCCTGGTTTAGAAGTCCTGTTTGAACATTGCAGTCCCCTTGCTTTCTAATGTTGAGCTGTCCTGAACTACAGACTTTCCCTCCCTGGCCAGGGCTGCATTTGGCAGGAGTCGGGGTACGTGTGTTGCTGATCTTCCAGAGCTGTTTGACGTCAGCATAACATTTCTTAGTTTCACTGCATATTTTACTTGGGGTTCCTGGGTGGTAGGAGAGAACACAGGTTCTGATTTTGTATGTTTACACTTCTCTCCCTCATCTAGATTATTAGGGTTCAGGAGACAGTGTTTAAAAAGCCTTAATCCAAAGTGACACCTTTGAAATTTTTTTTGAGATTTGTCTATTCCATTTTGGTTAACTGCTTTTGAGGACTGAAAAATTTTCAAAGGAAAATGGGTGATCATTCTCTTATAGAAAAATTTGTTTGGTGCTTAGTAATCTCATGAAATTCTCATTTTGAGTATCAAGTTGTAGAAAATGAGTGATTCTTTAAATGTTATGTATGGAATTAATCTTTGAATTTAAGTTGAAGTGATTTAGCATTTCAATTTTTAGGAGCAAACAAAACAGTTATCCAAATTTGGATTTAGCTTTAGCTTTGTTATTAATTGGTGTAGCAAATTATGGACTTTTAGGCAAGTCACTTCTGGAACTCAGTTTTCTCAAGCCTGCAAACTCAGAAAACTGGATGGACCACTAAGGTTCTTTTCCATTTCTCATTCCCAATTCTGAACATACTCCTTCATAGAAAATGGAGGCTTCAGTTAATAGGAGATAAATACAAAAAGCTTTTCACATTAAATGGCCAGTCAAATTTCATAAATAGTTTACTTTGCTAAAAAAAGCAGTGTTAGGACACCATCCTAGATAGAGGAACTCTAACCTACTTAACTTGATTGAAAAACAACCCTTTCTGTTTAGCTGACTTATACATGCTTGCTTGTCAGGACTTGGAAAGAACCTAAGAAGATGATGTGAAACATAAATTTCTCTTCAAGTCTAATTAAGGTTGTGGGAGGGGATGCAAGGGTGTTTCAGATAAAGCCTCCCACTGGCTTATAGACAAAACTGAAAGTATGACTTTTTTCCCCCGCCTTCTGCTTCCTTCAAAGGGAAAGGCCATGATTTTCTAATGAATACATGGTGAGCAGTTGTGTCCTTACCGTGCTGTGTTGAATAGAGCATGGTGAGTAATCTCTCCCTGTGACTCAGAAAATATTTTCTGATTCTGACCTCCATTTTTATGAGTGCCCTCCTTAATCAGAGCTCAAATGGGTTTACTCTTACTGAAGTACAAATTAACCCTTTGACTTCCTTTTGTGGAAAATAATAAGTTTAAAGAAGGAAAACTAAATCATGAAAGTTGGGGTTTAGAAGTTGTTGTCACAAATAGGATTAAAGCTTTTCTTGGTATTTATATCATTTAACTATCATGACATGCCTCAAATAGTGCTTTCAGTGACCAGATGATATAATTCTATGTTAATCAACCAATAAACATCCATTAAGCAGTCGGAGATTGGAGGTCAGCAAGAGAATTTGAGACAAGGATAAGTAGATTTGAGAATCATTAACATAGAGATGGTAAATTAAATCCAGGGAAGTGGATGTGTTGAGAATAAGAATGTGTTGAATGCTGTAAGGCAGGTTTAGTGTGAAAAGGCGACTACTGGCTCTGGGTTCTAGCCCCTCTTTCCTGCCCCTATATTGTAATGTGACCTTTAGGTAAATCATTTGTCTCTCTGAACTTCAGTTTCCTCATTCTAAGAACAAATGGGCATTGGACGAGGTCAGCTCTAACTTTCAGCCTGTCTACCTACTGAACAGGTTCTTGCCTTCATCTTTTTCTTAAGACATAATTATCCAGTTCTTCTCCTTTTAAGGTATGTCTAGTTCTCTCTAGTTTTGAAAGCCAAACAAACCACTACTTATCTCCACCCCCACCTCCACTTTATCTGATCTGCTTTTTCTTTCTCATTCATAGCTAAGCTGTCTAAAAAAGGGTAGTCTATACTTTCCCTCCCCATCAGGATTTTAAGACTTGGAAAGAACTTTAATGGTCATCTTGGTCTAGTCCATACTTGAAAAGGAATCCTCACTGACTGTCAAGAAATGGACACATAGACTGTGCTTGAATGCCTTCAGTGAGCAGGAGCTGACTCCCACCTGGTCAACCCAATCCACGCTAGGATAAGTTTAAGGGCTGTGGAGTCTAAAATTGACCTTCTTGCGGCTTCTACCCATGGTTCTTGTTTCTGCACCCTATGAGTCAAGTCAAATCCTTCTTCCATAGGAGAGACATTAGCCCTGCCTCATCTCTTTCATGTCAGACGTTCCCTAGGAGTTTAAATTTTCCTGATGGTGGACTCTGGTCCTTCCCTGGCTGCCCCTGAGGTCTATTACACTGGCAGGGGCCCAGTGAGAGGGACCGCCGCTTCCTCATTGCTAGCAGAGATGCCCCTTTTGTGAATTGCATTTACTTATTTAGCTCTGTTGTATCACTTCATAGTGCCCCGGCTCCAGCACATGGACTCCCTGCAGTCTGCTAAAGCCCCCAGAACTGTTGGACAAAGTGCTGTCTAATCAGATCTCACTCACAGAAACTAATCTTGCCAAAGTGACCAGTGGGTTCCTGTTAGACAAATCCAGTAGCGAGATCTCTCTTAATTTTTCTGCACCTCTTTGCTGCCTGTCGCTAAAAGCGTCTGGGTTTTTAAAAATACTCCTTTTAACTTATGTGACCCCCCCCCCCTTCCACTGAGGAGTCCTTTTTGCCTTCCCCATTAACTATGCTCTGGTTTTGGATCTATATTTGTCTTCTCTTGCCTTCTCTAAAGTCCTGTCCTCTTACATGGTACATTTAGTTATCTTTCACTTCTAGTCTTTTGCATCAACAGCTTAAATCAAGACTTGCCTAAAAATGAACTCATTTGCTTGTCCTGGATTCCTCAATTTTGTCACATAATTTGCCTTTCCCAAGTCTTTAGAGAACTGACCTGCTTCTTTATGAATGGCCTATTATACTTGCCCTCAGTCTACCTGATCGGTATGTTCAAATGCTCTCCAGGTACACTATCAAATTCACATCAAAAATCCATTCTTTATTGGATGAAGAGGCTCATTGGGGGAATTAGGTGATGACTTTTCCTTAAGGCAGCTGGTATACTCTTACCATGAGTTCTCTTCTCTCTATAGCATCTCTTCTCTGTCTTCAGATACCCTGATGCCTTACCTCATTCCTTTCTTTTCTTGCTTTGCTTTCAGAGGAAGGCCCTTGTCCTCACCAAGGTCTCTATACCAAAAGGTTATTTTCATGGGATCCTTGAACTTTAAAATAAAATTTTTTTTGATAATTCAATATAATGTTTTTTGGGGGGTAATATCTTATGAATTATTGAGGTTGAATAAATCTATGAGGTAAAAGCTTCCAGAAACTGCTCTCCATGAACCATGGATCCCTTCTAGATAATCATTCAGTAGGTGGAAGGTAATCCAGGGAGGCACTTGGAGACGAGTGAAGTTTATTTAAGGGGACTGAAAAGATAGGAAAGTTTTATTGGGATGTTATATGGAAAGCTCATAGCATACCTTCTTGGACATGGTGCTTAATAACTGCTAATTCCCTTTCTGTCTTTCAGTGCCAGACAGAATTCATATTTTATCTTCAAATAGGGAGATACCTGCAGCTTATTAAGCAGAGGGATGACATGATTAGGCTCCACCTTTAGTAGATGTATGTTGATGATTGGAGAGGGGTCAACAATTTGAGGCAAGAGACCAGGTAGAAGGCTGATGGCCTGGAAAGGAATGGACACCCTAGATGTGGTAGGGGATAGACTTTCACAATGGAGTGGATAAATGGTGTGAGAATGAGAATGGGGGGGCACCCTTGAAAATTGAGAAGGGGCAGGGTTCTGTGCTGGATGCTAGGAATCTGTAAATTAGCTTGGACAGGAGATGGCTTCTAGTTGACTTAGTTACATATATGTTCCCAGATGTAGCACAATTGGAGATGGAAGGCAGTAGAGGCAAAGAAGACATCCAGACTGAGGAAAAAGTGGAGTTCAGGATGTTTTCTGATTGGGGGATTATTTCTGGGAGGGTTATTTCTAGGAGACAGGCACCTGAGTGATACTTCTGAAGACAGAGAAGAGATGATAGAGAAGAGAACTCATGGTAAGAGTATATCAGCTGCTTTAAGGAAAAGTCAGATTAAGTCATCACCTAATTTCCCCAATGAGCCTCCTCATCCAATTGTGATAGAGATGGAAAGGGTTCTGAAGTGTGGACAGCCCACCTGAAGGGGCAGCTGGGAGCCCAGCTAGGAACTGAGGCTTCTCAGGGATGTGGGGCCGGATTGTGGGGCCAGTCCTTTAGGCAGTGTTTCTGAAGGGGGAGCTATAGGGCCAGCCCTGTTTGGGGGACAATGCATGGAAAATGGAGAAGAAGGCCTGAGACTAGGGGGATGTATTTTGAAAAAGAGACTAGGGAGAATTCAGAAAGAAAAAAATCTTTATATGTACCAGTCATTGTGCTAAACCCTGGAGATGTTGGAGATAGAAATAGACTTCTCTTAGAATCAGCTATTTTCTATTTTCCTAGAGAAATTTAAATGATTTTTTGGATTGCATTTCCATAAACTGTACTAAGAATGAAATTAGAATTTAATTTAGGGAGTAGAGTGCATACCTTGGAGTTAGAAACAACTCAATTCTGACATTTAATCCTCAGACATTTAATAGCTGTCCAACCCTGGGGTAGGTCAGCCTCTTGCTTCAATTTCCTTACTTATAAAATGGGAATAACTAGATAACTGAAGTGCTTTGCATACCTGAAGGGTATGCGAAATAGATCATACTTTAAAAAAAATTAATGAACACTTAGTTTCATGTGAAAAGAAATGACAAATAATGAGTTTAGTGTCAAACCTGTCCTTGTTCCATTGCATCTACCAGCATTTGGAAAATCTTTTAAAGGTATCCCTTATATCATTGTAGTCATTGTCTAAGGTGTTCTGCTCATTTCACTTTGCATCAATTCATGTAGTAGGATTACATTATATTAATGTTCTAAAATTTGTTCTACAATTCTTTGATCCAAGTCTTTTTTTTTTTGTTTTGTTTTTAATTGTTTTTGCAAGGCAATGGGGTTAAGTGACTTGCCCCAAGGTCACACAGCTAGGTAATTTATTAAGTGTCATGAGATCAAATTTGAACTCAGGTCCTCCTGACTCCAGGGCCAGTGCTCTATTCACTATGCCACCTAGCTGCCCCCCAAGTCTTTTGATAGAATAAAAATCTACTGTTTACATGGGCACTTTCCTTATGTCTCTGCTCCCCTGGTAGGTGATGACTTCCCATCCTGCCTGTCAGAATTTTTAAGGACTCAGCTCAGGTGTGTTCCTCTTGCTCTCCTTCAAACATGGTGTGGATAAGCCTGACTAACCTGAGCAGTATAGTGAAACTTGTTTTTCTTTGTTTTTGAACAGTATACTTCATTTAATTCAACCTGATTCTAGGGTGGGGTTTGTTTATTGGTTGGTTTATTTTTTTAGTTTAGCTTATTTTCAGTTGGCTCAAAATGAGTATATTACTGCTACTTATTAATTAGTCAATGGATCCCAATTCTCAGGTTCTTTTTTTCTTCAGGATCTTCTTTATAATCTATGTATTTGAGAGAAATTAGCCCTTTGTCCAATCTTAAAGACTCTGTATTTGTCAGCTATTGGAAAGGTCTCAGGTATGGTTTTGCAAATATTTTCTCACCAACACAGTTTTTCTTCAGGACATTTTTAATAGCTTCCCCCCACTCTACTTCTCCCTTCCCTTCATTTGCTTTAAGTGACTGCACCATGAGTTTGGTTGGTCCAACCAAAGGAGACAGCATCCTATTGCAGCAGGGAGTAGTGCTATCTGTTAGCAGCCTTTGGCTGGATTGAGCTGGGTAGATGATTCACTGCTGAGTTGTTTTTCTCATAGAGGCCTCTTCCCTGAGCAAAAAACATTCCATAGGAGGCAAAGTGAATCATAGATATCAATGATAGAAAGCACTTATTAGATCATTGACTCATCTCCCTGTCTGAGTAGAAGTGATTCAAGCAGCATCAACTTTTTTGTTCTGCAGCATTTTTATCCGGCCCACTTAGTGATTTTTTAAGTTGGCATGACTCCTTTTCTGTACACTCACAAACCTATGATGAGCCATCATTGGAATTTTTTCAACTGCAATTAAAAAAATTCAATAAATCAGTGAATATCTTTGTGTTTATTATTAAGCAAGTGCTTACAATTGTGGACTATTGGTATAAAACACCTTTTCCAAATTAGATGAGGTCTTAAATTTTAGATGCCTAAAGGAAGGTGGATGACCTTTTTTTTTAATGTGGCAGATGTGTTGGGGACAGCTAGGTGGATAGAGCACTAGCCCTGGAATCAGGATCTGAGTTCAAATCCTGCCTCAGAAACTTAATAATTACCTAACTGTGTGACCTTGGGCAAGTCACTTAACCCTGCTGCTTTGCAAAAACCTAAAAATTAAATGGCAGATGTGTTAGATGGAGATGGAGGGTCCTGACTGAAAGCTTTAGGGTCCTGGGCTGAGCTGCAAGTGGCCTGAAGCCAGTGGGCTGGATAATGAGACCCCCACCAAGGCAGAAAGAAGGGACAGACCCAGAGAAGAGTGCCAAATGAGGACTCCAAAACTGGGTAGGAGAGAAAAGAACACATTTTTAGGATAGCCAAGCTTTCTGGGAAGGGCCCAGAAAGTCAGGAAGCAAAAGGATTTCTTTTGAGAGACCAAATTACTTTTTAACCCATATTGGTTGGAATTGAGGTGTGCTTGAAGTGGTATGGAGGGATCTTGGGTTCTTTAAAAGCTCAGTAATGGAAATTGTCTGGGTGATTTCTCAGCTGAGTACTGATTCTTCTCAAAGCTGCCTTTTCTGACCCAGTCTCTCTGCGGGCCTCCAGACTTTTTCTGCCTTTTGGACAGACTTCTTGTAGGCATCTATTCTCTCCCCCCCCCCCCCCCCATTGCAGCAGGACATCCTCCTAGACCCTCACTGTCTATCACCCCCAGATCCTCTCATCCAAACCGTTGCCAAGGGCTGGAGATGTCACCTCCACATCTCTGAAACGTGCCCCCTTCTCTTCCTCTGACACTGCCATTCCTCTAGTGCAGACCCCCTCCTCACCTTCCACCTGGACTACTGAAGTACCACTAATTGTGTCACCTCCCCCTACACAAGCTCCTGTGGTTCTTATTTCCCAAATTCAAGCAGTTCTATCTGGCATTCATGGCCTTTCTGACCTTTCCACCCTTTCACTCCCTCCCACCCCTAGTCTTCCCACAAAGAGTGAAATGAAAAGCTCTTCATCAGCCAGACCCCAAGCTGGAAAGATCTCCTTCCTTTTTGACTACTGACCTAGCTGGCTCCCTTTAAACGCTCCCTTTCTACCAGAATCCTTCCCCAACTTCTCTTCATTCTAGTGCCTTCCCTTTATTTATTCCCTCTTTATCTTGTATATACATTAGCATGTTTTCCATTTCTCCCCACCCCCCTTTTAGGTTGTAACACTCTTTGAGGGCAGGGACTGTCTTTTGCCTTTTTTGTATTACTAGGCTTAGCTCAGTAGTTCTTCAATAAATATATAGTTTATCCCTAGAAATTATTAGATAGGAAAGAATTAATTTTTTTTAACATTTTGTTTTCTAATTACGTGCAATAGTAATATGTACCCATCATTTTTTGCAAGGCTCTGAATTCTACAATTCCCCCCCACCCACAGAAGGCTGTCTGACAGTCTCTACATTGTTTCCATGCCACACATTGATGTAAATTGAATGTTATAAGAGTAAACATAAGAATAAACGTAACCCCCCCCCCCCAAGAAGATGGGAAACCTCAAGAATAGAAAGAGAAAAAACATTATTTCAGTCTGTGTTCAGATTCCAGTGTCTCTGTCTCTGGGGTGAGTTGCTTTCTTTATCATAAGTCCACCAGAGAAGTTGCTTCAATATTTTTCCCTCAGTTGCTATTACTAGCTGTACCTCCACTCCATTCCTCCCCACTCTCATTTATTCTATTCTCTCAGAGAGAATTCACTTGTCTTACTTTGTGTGACCCTGGGAGAGGGGTGTTGCCTTCAGCACATAAATCAGCTGCTTTTTTCATTAAAACATGTGGAGCAGTGAAAAGGGAACTTTTGAGTTGGGGCCTTGTAGCAGAAACTTGGATCAGGGTTTTTTGTTTTTTTTTTTTTTTAAATTTCAAACTTGTACCTAAAATTTTAGACCAGGGAAGGAATCTTTATTAACCTACCCAATTTGTTCACTTTTCAGTTTGGCAAACTGTAAACTATAGACCTTTGGACAAAGACTCCTTTATCTTCATTTTCCCCTTTTAAAGATGGGAATAATAGGTTTAAATCTCTTGTTTTTGTGAGAAAAATTGGTGTGTTTATTGAAATTCACTTTACAAATTTTGGTAGTGTTTTATAGACATTTTGAGAATAGTTCTCTTTGAACTATTGTTTTTCCCAGAATACTTACTGTGTTTTTTGATGTCTTAAGGGAAAACACTAGTTACTTTTCAAGATTTAAAGTGATGATGTCCCATTTAAGCTAAGGAATGTTGCTTAAATAAGGTTAATTTTTTTTTCTTTTTTAGGTTTTTGCAAGGCGATGGGGTTAAGTGGCTTGCCCAAGGCCACACAGCTAGGTAAATTATCAAGTGTCTGAGACCGGATTTGAATCCAGGTACTCCTGACTCCAGGGCTGGTGCTTTGTCTACTGCGCCACCTAGACGCCCCCTAAATAGGGTTAATTTTTTAGAAAGGCTGGGCTAGAGGTGGGTATTATATCCCCCTACCCTATCCACTAATTGGATTCTGGGTTACTCTTGAGGTGAGTGATCTGATGAGGTACAAGCAACATCCTTAGCATGAAGATATAATAGTTTGGCCATGTCCCAGATGCTGTTCCTGAAAGGAAAGTTTAAATATAGGAACATGGGTGTGAACTTAGATATACTGCTGACTGGCATGTCTTCCCTCCTCAGGGCATGGGGTCACCCTGCCAAACTGGGGGCAGCTCGGGCTGCAGTAGAGACCTGTTGACAGACACTGGCCCTAAGCCAGATTCAGCTTGGGAGTTGTTCTCCTCACTGGTCCATGCCCACACCTACCCTTTGGGGATGGAGCCAAGGGTGTAGCAAAGCCTGAATGGCAGTCGCCTTATGACCCTGCATCTCCCACCAGCTGGGTAGTGGCTTCATTTAGGCTGTGACTTCCTGTGTCCATGGCTTCATGTTTGAAGACATCAGAGGTGTGGACAGGAGCCAACTACCCAAGGTCTAACCTGTACTGTGAGCCTGGATGTGGCCCATGCTGCAGTGACCCTCAGGTTTTTACAGTGTTTGACTCTGGACTAGTTTCAGTTCCCAGATTGAAGCTGTAGTTTTGCCAGTAGAATTCAAGGAAGGACTTGGGAGCTTATACGGGCTTTTGGTCAACTCTGCTGAAACATTGTGGTGGTGGTGCTCTGCAAGTAATGGAACCGTTGTCATTCAGGGATTTGGTATAATTGGAGAATGAAGTGTATTGGCCAGTTGAATTTTCCCAGATGGGGGACTACATGGGAAAAATCCCCCCAGCCCCACCCCGCCCCCATGTTCTTTTTTTTAATTAACTTATTCCTTTTTCCATCTATATGTAAAGATAGGTTTCGACAATTTTTTGGTAAGGTATTGAGTTTCATATTTTTCTCCCTTCCCTCCCCCTTCTCCTTGTTAGAGTAATCTCCTATAGGTTATACAGGTACAGCTCTTAAATATATTTCAGTATTAATCATGCTGTGAAAAAAGAATCAGAACAAAAAGAAAAAAATAAAAAGGGAAAACAGCCATAAAACATAAAAACATCTTAAAATTGAAAACAGTAAACTTTGGTCTACATTTAAACTCCATAGTTCCTTCAGGATGTGGATGGTATTTTTCATCACATGTGCTTTAGAATTGTCTTTGATTGTTGTGCTGCTAAGAAGAGCAAGTCTATCATAGTTGATCATCACACAGTTGTTAATGTGTGCAGTGTTTTTCTGTTCTGCCTACTTCGCCTTAACCTTTTCCACCTACAAATGGAGAGACTATTTGGAGATCCACATGGTTGGTTATCAAGGAAAGTATCAAAGCTTATAGAAATAAACTATTTGTGGTAGGATTTTTTTTGTAAATTTTAAAATTTTATACTTAATTATAAAATGAGAAAAGAAAAAAATTGCTATGTATACAAGCAACTCATAAGAGGATTCAGTACAAAATAAATTTCCAATTCAAGAAAATGTATATAAATATTGTACTTTATTCCCCCTCCCTTTCCCCATCCCAAAGAAGGCTATAATTTCAAATTTCTCTTCAAAATAGTTGGATCAGCTCACAGATCCACCAACAATTTTTTTCACATTCTCTCCCAACATTTGCCATTGTCCCCTTCTGTCATTTTAGCCAATCTGATAGGTATAAAATGATATCTCAAGGTTTGTTTTAATTTGCATTTCTCTACTCAGTAATAATTTAGAGCACTTTCTCATATGACTGTAGATTATTTTGATTTCTTCAGAAAACTTCATATCCTTTGACATTTATCAATTGGGGAATGAATTGATTTCTTATAGATTTACTGGTTCTTTATTATGTATTTATTATTCTTTATTTGAGGAACTGTCTAAAACTTTTTCCCAGTTTTCTGCTTTCCTTCTTAATCTTGCCTACATTTGTTTTTATTTGGCTACATTTACTTATTAAAATTATCCATCATTCATCTCATAGCACTCTTTTGCTCATAAATTGTTTATAAATCTGGTAGGTAATAGATTGCATATTCTTCAGATTCTTTTTTTTAAATTAATTTTTATTAAAGATATTGAGTTTTACAATCCCCTCCCCCCCCCCCCCCTGAAAGCAATCTGTCAGTCTTTACTTTGTTTCCATGTTGTACCTTGATCCACATTGGGTGTGATGAGAGAGAAATCATATCCTTAAAGAAGAGAAGTCTTAAGAGGTGACAAGATCAGACAATAAGATATGTTTTTTTCTAAATGAAAGGGAATAGTGCTTGAACTTTGTTCAAACTCCACAGCTCCTTATCTGGATACAGCTGGCACTCTCCTTTGCAGACAGCCCAAAATTGTTCCTGATTGTTGTACTGATGGAATGAACGAGTCCTTCAAGGTTGAACATCACTCCCATGTTGCTGTTAAGGGTGTACAGTGTTTTCTGGTTCTGCTCATCTCACTCAGCATCAGTTCATGCAAATCCCTCCAGGTTTCCCTGAAATCCTGTCCCTCCTGGTTTCTAATAGAACAGTAGTGTTCCATGACATACATATACCACAGTTTGCTAAGCCATTCCGCAGTTGAAGGACATTTACTTGATTTCCAATTCTTTGCCATTATAGGGCTGCTATAAATATTTTTGTACAAGTAATGTTTTTACCCTGTTTCATCATCTCTTCAGGATATAGACCCAGTAGTGGTATTGCTGGGTCAAAGGGTATGCACATTTTTGTTGCCCTTTTGGGCGCAGTTCCAAATAGCTCTCCAGAAAGGCTGGATGAGTTCACAGCTCCACCAACAGTGTAATAGTGTCCCAGTTTTCCTACAACCCTTCCAACAATGATCATTATCCTTCCTGGTCATATTGGCCAATCTGAGAGGTGTGAGGTGGTACCTCAGAGAAGTTTTAATTTGCATTTCTCTAATAATTAGTGATTTAGAGCATTTTTTCACATGGCTCTGGATTGCTTTGATCTCCTCATCTGTAAATTGCCTTTGCATATCCTTTGACCATTTGTCAATTGGGGAATGGCTTTTTGTTTTAAAAATATGACTCAGTTCTCTGTATATTTTAGAAATGAGTCCTTTGTCAGAATCATTAGTTGTAAAGATTGTTTCCCAATTTACTACATTTCTTTTGATCTTGGTTACATTGGTTTTATCTGTGCAAAAGCTTTTTAATTTAATGTAATTGAAATCATTTTATTGGTTTTTGGTGATGTTCTCCAACTCTTCCTTAGTCATAAACTTGCTCCCCTTTCCATAGATCTGACAGGTAGGCTAGTCCTTGATCTTCTAATTTGCTTATAGTATTGTTTTTTTATGTCTAAATCCTGTATCCATTTGGATCTTGGTATAGGGTGTGAGGTGTTGGTCTAATCTAAGTTTCTTCCATACTAACTTCCAATTATCCCAGCAGTTTTTTTTATCAAAGAGGGAATTTTTATCCCAATGGCTGGACTCTTTGGGTTTATCAAACAGCAGATCATGGTAATCATCTTCTGCTTTTGCACCTAATCTATTCCACTGATCCACCACTCTATTTCTTAGCCAATACCAAACAGTTTTGATGACTGATGCTTTGTAATATAATTTTAGATCAGGTAGGGCTAAGCTACCTTCTTTTGCACTTTTTTTCATTAAGCTCCTGGCAATTCTTGACTTTTTATTTCTCCATATGCATTTACTTACAGTTTTTTCTAACTCATTAAAGTAATTTTTTGGAATTTTGATTGGTAGGGCACTAAACAGATAGTTTAGTTTTGGTAGAATTGTCATTTTTATTATATTAGCTCTGCCTATCCATGAGCAGTTGATATTTGCCCAGTTATTTAAATCTGATTTAATTCGTGTGAGAAGTGTTTTATAATTGTTTTCAAAAAGATTCTGAGTCTGTCTTGGCAAATAGACTCCCAGGTATTTTATATTGTCTGAGGTTTCTTTGAATGGGATTTCTCTTTCTAGCTCTTCCTGCTGTATCTTGCTAGACATATATAGAAAAGTTGAGGATTTATGGGGGTTTATTTTATAACCTGCAACTTTGCTAAAATTGCTAATTGTTTCCAGTAGTTTTTTGGATGATTTCTTGGGATTTTCTAGGTAGACTATCATGTCATCTGCAGAGAGTGAGAGTTTTGTCTCTTCCTTCCCAATTCTAATTCCTTCAATTTCTTTTTCTCTAATTGCTGATGCTAACATTTCTAATACCGTATTGAATAGTAGTGGTGATAATGGGCACCCTTGTTTCACCCCTGATCTTATTGAGAATGCCTCTAGCCTCTCCCCATTGAATATAATGCTTGTTGATGGTTTCAGATAAATACTAATTATTCTAAGGAACAGTCCATTTATTCCTACACTCTCTAGTGTTTTTAATAGGAATGTATGCTGTATTTTGTCAAAAGCTTTTTCAGCATCTATTGATATGATCATATGATTTCTGATGGGTTTGTTGTTGATATAATTGAGTATACTAACAGTTTTCCTAATATTGAACCAACCCTGCATTCCTGGAATAAATCCTACTTGATCATAATGTATTATCCTAGTTATAACTTGTTGTAGTCATTTTGCTAAGATTTCATTTAGGATTTTTGCATCTATATTCATCAGGGAAATAGGTCTATACTTTTCTTTCTCTGTTTTAACTCTTCCTGGTTTAGGTAACAGCACCATATTGGTTTCATAGAAAGAGTTAGGCAGAGATCCATCTTTGCCTTTTTTTCCAAAGAGTTTATTGGAACCAATTGTTCCTTAAATGTTTGGTAGAATTCACTTGTGAATCCATCAGGCCCTGGAGATTTTTTTTTAGGGAGTTCAATAATGGCTTGTTGAATTTCTTTTTCTGAGATAGGATTGTTTAGGTATTTAATCTCCTCATTTAACCTGGGCAATTTATATTTTTGTAAATATTCATCCATTTCACTTAGATTATCAAATTTATTGGCATAAAGTTGGGCAAAATAATTTTGAATTATTACTTTAATTTCCTCCTCATTGGTGGTGAGTTCACCTTTTTCATTTATGATACTAGCAATGTGGTTTTCTTTTTTTTAATCAAATTGACCAGCGGTTTATCAGTTTTATTGGTTTTTCATAATACCAACTTTTGGTTTTATTTATTAATTCAATAGTTTTTTGCTTTTGATTTTATTAATTTCTCCTTTAATTTTTAGAATTTCTAATTTAGTATTTAATTGGGGATTTTTGATTTGTTCTTTCTCTAATTTTTTTAGTTGCATGTTTAGTTCATTGATTTCCTCTTTCTCCAATTTATTCATGTAAGCATTTAGAGCTATAATATATCCCCTGAGAGTTGCTTTGAATGAATCCCATAGGTTTTGGTATGTTGTTTCATTATTATCATTATCTAGGATAAAATGGTTAATTCTTTCTATAATTTGTTTTTTTTTTTTTTTTTGGTCCACTCATTCTTTAAAATGAGGTTATTCAGTTTCCAATTTGTTTTGGGTCTATATCTCCTTGGTGCCCAGTATTGCATATGACTTTTATAGTATTGTGATCTGAGAAAGATGTATTCTTCAGATTCTTTTGTAATATCTTCCCTTTTATTTTAGGCTATGCATCCTTTTGGGCCTCATCTTAGTAAATGATGGGTGGGTATTATATATTTTTATAAGATTTTTCTCTATGCCCAATTTCTGCCAGATTGCTTTCCAGCTTTCCCAGTAATTTTTACCATATAATGAATTTTCCCAAAAATTTAAGTCTTTAACTCTTGTTAAACACTGGGTAACTACAGTTGTTTGCTGATGTACCTTTTATGTTTACTCTATTCTACTGATTTATCTATATTTTCTATTTCTTAGCCAGTGTCAGTTTTATATAATATAGTCGGTAGATAGCCTTATAATATATAGTTTAAAATCTGATGCTGCTAAAACTTCTTCCTTTATATATATTTTTTAGGTGTTGTTTTTTTGCAAGGCATTGGGGTTAAGTGGTTTGCCCAAGGCCACACGGCTAGGTAATTATTAAGTGTCTGAGGCCTGATTTGAACCGAGGCCCTTCTGACTCCAGGGCCAGTGCTCTATCCACTGATCCACTGCGCCACCTGGCCATCCCCTTTATATTTTTTTCTAGTAGTTCCCTTGATAGTCTCAACTTCTTATTCTTTACAAATTTTGTTATTTTTTTTCTAGCTCCGTAAAATCTTTGGTAATTTAATTGGGATGGAATTGAACATATAAATGTATATTTTGGTAAATTTGTCATTTTCATTATATTGACCCTGTCTACCCTTGAACTGAGAACCATTGTTAGAAATATTATTACCATATTATTAATATTACCATATTATACCGTGATAAGAGTGATGGATAACATCATGGTTCTACAGATAACATTTGTGGAATTGTTTGATGTTGTGGCTTCGAAAGGTTTATATTTTTATTGTCCCTCCTCAACTTGGTGTGTGTCTTTTTAATATTTTCTATTTAAGTCAGATAACCAGATTTCTTTGACTTGTGTATAAAGACAGAATCAGTGGTTGTGAGGGGCATATTCCCACAGGTAAAGTTCAGGTTTTAATGAATGGAGACTATTATATCAGTGTTTTTTATCCTTCATTCTGGAAGGTCACAACATTAGGGAGGTGATGCCATGACAAGCACTTGAGCACTTGAATTGGATTTGAGTGAGGAGGATACTGTGTTAGGTCACCAGCCAGCCCCATTTTCTCCTCCAGAATCATTTGGGTTCTGGACGGTTGGAGATGGCCTTGGATGAGAAGCAACCTTGCCTGCTTTAGAGGTCTCTTATTTTTACAAAGATATTTTTATCATATTATTGTATACCCAGCAATAAATGTTGCAGTTCTTGCACAGGTTCATATACAGAAGACACATTTAAATCCTGATTAAAATAGTTTTTACAATTGCAATTAAATTGATAGAGCGAAGTATCTTAGAGATGTCTTGATATTTAGAATTTGCATGGTAGATTTGGGTGACTTGGGCAGACACCCACTGAATTAGGGTTCTGGGGGTCACCACCACATCAGACAGCTTCAAAGCAACATCTTAAAGCTGGAGATTTTCAGAGATCTATTCTTCCTTCTTCTCTGTATATGTTTGAAACTCCATAGTGCTCATATGATTCATAGCTTATGTAGCTTTTTGATAGATGGGCGTTCCAGAGACAGCTTATTTTACTTCTCCAGTGAAATATAAATATTTCTCCAAGAAATATATACTCCATGTATGAAATTAATTAGAAAACTTTGAAGGATGAGAGAAAGATCTCTATATCTCCCCATATACGTATATCTAGATACATATACACAGAACTTAGTAGGAGGCCAGCTTTAGGAAATATTGCCTTGAGAAACATATCTCCTCCTCCCAGATTTCTTGCAATATCACATTCACTAAAAGTAGATGAAATCAATGAAGCCTATGTTTTTCATGAATATTCTCTGAATCCTGAAGATACAGAGCAAGTACTGGGGGTGGGGGGGGTGGGGCAGAATTAGTACCTCCAATTGCCAAGATCTCTTGCAGTGTGTTTCCCATTAGAATGTGTTGCCAGAACTTTGGCATAGCCTAGAAATGAAGGTGTTATGGTTAATTAGAATACTCAGAGAATAGGGTATTTGAGTTAATTGAATTATATACAGGATGTTCTCAAAGAGTCAGTGTAGTTTTGAGCTATTCAAGTTTAAAACAGCACTGAGACTTTGGGAACATTCTATTTTGGGGGGGGTGGAGAGGAGCATCCTATTTTTAAAATGTACTAAAAATTTTTGTAAAATGTCATGATCTAATTTCCTCTCTTTCCAAGGGCAAAATGGTGAATATAAGACCCATCTGACTGGGCAGATTGCTTAACCCCTCTGTTCCTTAGTTTCTTTTGTAAAATGTGGGATTTGGATTAATTGGTATAAGGAGGCTTAAAATTCTTTGATTATATGTCTCTGATCATATCTGAGTACCTCAGGGTTAAATTATAAAGGTTGTGGGAGTTTGAGTTTCAGATTCTATCTGAGGTCCTTTGATTCACCTTCTCTCTGACAGTCTTCCCTACAGCATACCCCCAAAACGGGTCATAAAGCTTTTCCTTGAAGGTTTGTGGATTATTTTAATTGTTAGGAACTCTTCCCTCCCTCCCCCTTTTCCCCCTTTACTTCTAGTTCTGCCTTTTGGTGTGAAGGAGAACAAATTTAATCCCTCTTGTGTTGCAGTCTTGTGCCATTCTTTTTCTTCTCTAGGTTCCATCCCTTGTTTCTTTAACCTCTTAGGGCATGACTTGGCCATCCTTGTTGCCCTCCTGAATGTCCTTCAGTCTGTTAGTGTCCTTCCCATTGAGGGAATCTTGACAAAATTCCTCTTGTTCTTTTTATGCTGTGAGAGGAAGTACAATTAAAGTGGAGAGTTGATTTTGAGATTGAATCAGTCCCTAGCCTATATTCTTAGACAAACTATTGAACTTGTAAGTTTGTTTCCTCATCTATAAAGTGGGGAAAATGTAATTTGTAATGCCTTGCTGCAAGGCTTGTTATTTATTTATTTTAGGTTTTTGCAAGGCAAACGGGGTTAAGTGGCTTGCCCAACGTCACACAGCTAGATAATTATTAAGTGTCTGAGAACAGATTTGAACCCAGGTACTCCTGACTCCAGGGCCGGTGCTTTATCCACTGCGCCACCTAGCTGCCCCTATCCACTACACCACCTAGCTGCCCCTGCTGCAAGGATTGTTGAGGGAAAAAAAAAATCTGTTTTATCCATTTTGGGGAGGACCAAATTTGTGGTTTCCTAATTTACCTCCCATGTATACTTATTTGTATCTGTTTTCCTGAGCTTTAAAACAATGGTTAGTACATGCCTAATTATGCTTGTTAACCTAATTATGCTGATTGAGTCCTGGGGAAGAACTCCCCATGCCTGGGCAGAGAGCACCTGCCCAGATTGTTTTTGGAGAGTTTTTGCCCAGTATCACATAGCTCTCTTGTGTTGTTAGAGAAAATTGAACCATGGTTTTCATTGCTTATCCATATGCATATCCCTCTCCAAAATTTTTGCCAAGTATGTAGGATGTCTAGGAATAAAAAAAATGTGGTCCCTGCGCTCAAGTAGCTAACATTTTATTAGAGGAGAGAAACATCCATCTATAAGTATGTTCCATTTTACAAATGCCGAGTTTGAATAAAAGGTAAAATGGGGGAAACACTAGCAGCTTGGGGAGGGAAAAAAGGCTCAAGAGACAAGAGAGGAGAGCAGAGCAGACTGTGTGTATCATAGTCTCCAGGGAGGTTGAAGCATATATTTTGGAAGGGCTTTAAATGCCAAAAATGGGAGTCTGATTTTAGTCTATAGGGAGTCATTGGAGTCTGAATGTTGAAGTGACTGGATAGATGTGCATTTTAGGTAAATGATTTTTGTACCTTTTTTAAAAGAAATCTCACTGATTATGGTCAGTTTTAGATGTCATAACTTTTGTAAAATCTTTCCAGGAAAGTTTGTCCTGCAGTATGTTAGATATAGCATTGAAGAGATATTAGAGGTCACTCTTATTTTACCTGAAGAACCTGAAAGTAGGTTACGTCACTTTGTTCATCAGATAGGTATTATATGGGAGAACTCTAGACATGAACCCAACC